>NC_142647.1:29103409-29406439 GCF_053813885.1 Theobroma cacao
AGTCACTCATGCCTTCGGAAACCTTATTACTCGCTTTAAATACTTTTATAGTCTCATTATTGAATTTAAGTTGAATATTCTTACATTTTTTGTTAACAAAGATTATAATTGAATGTTTGCCTCGAGAAACATGAAACGAAAGCCATTTATTGACAAGAAAAGTTCATTTATAGTCACTCATTTCTTTGAAAGCGTTATTACTGGTTTTAAATGGATTTATAATCTTATTATTGATTTTAAGTTGAATGTTCTTATAATTTTGGTTAAAACAGAATATAATTGAATGTTTGCCTCCAGAAACGTGACATAGCCATCCATTGACAACAAAAGTTTATTTATAGTCACTCATGCCTTCGAAAGCCTTATTACTCACTTTAAATACTTTTATAGTCTCATTAGTGATTTTAAGTTGAATATTCTTAGATTTTTGGTTAAGAAAGATTATAATTGAATGTTTGCCTCGGGAAACATGAAGCGAAAGCCATTTATTGACAAGAAAAGTTCATTTATAGTCACTCATTCCTTTGAAAGCGTTATTATTGGTTTTAAATGGATTTATAATCTCATTATTGATTTTAAGTTGAATTTTTTTATAATTTTGGTTAAAACAGAATATAATTGAATGTTTGCCTCGAGAAACGTGATGTGAAAGCCATCGATTGATAACAAAAGTTTATTTATAGTCACTCATGCCTTCGGAAGCCTTATTACTCGCTTTAAATGCTTTTATTGTCTCAAAATTGATTTTAAGTTGAATTTTCTTACATTTTTCATTAAAACAGATTATAATTGAATGTTTGCCTTAGAAAACATGAAGCGAAACCCATCCATTGAGAAGAAAAGTTCATTTATTGTCACTCCTGCCTTCGAAAGCGTTATTACTGGCTTTAAATGGATTTATAATCTCATTATTGATTTTAAGTTGAATTTTCTTATAACTTTGGTTAAGAAAGAATATAATTGAATGTTTGCCTCCAGAAACCTGACGCGAAAGCCATCCTTTGACAAGAAAAGTTTATTTATAGTCACTCATGCCTTCGAAAGCCTTATTACGCGCTTTAAATACTTTTATAGTCTCATTATTGATTTTAAGTTGAATATTCTTACATTTTTTGTTAACAAAGATTATAATTGAATGTTTGCCTTGGGAAACATGAAGCGAAAGCCATTTATTGACAAGAAAAGTTCATTTATAGTCACTCATTCCTTTGAAAGCGTTATTATTGGTTTTAAATGGATTTATAATCGCATTATTGATTTTAAGTTGAATTTTCTTATAATTTTGGTTAAAACAGAATAAAATTGAATGTTTGCCCCGAGAAACGTGACGCGAAAGCCATCCATAGACAACAAAAGTTTATTTATAGTCACTCATGCCTTCGAAAGCCTTATTACTCGCTTTAAATACTTTTATAGTCTCATTATTGATTTTAAGTTGAATATTCTTACATTTTTGGTAAAGAAAGATTATAATTGAATGTTTGCCTCAGGAAACATGAAGCGAAAGCCATTTATTGACAAGAAAAGTTCATTTATAGTCACTCATTCCTTTGAAAGCGTTATTATTGGTTTTAAATGGATTTATAATCTCATTATTGATTTTAAGTTGAATTTTCTTATAATTTTGGTTAAAACAGAATATAATTGAATGTTTACCTCGAGAAACATGACGCGAAAGCCATCCATTGACAACAAAAATTTATTTATAGTCACTCATGCCTTCGGAAGCCTTATTACTCGCTTTAAATGCTTTTATTGTCTCAAAATTTATTTTAAGTTGAATTTTCTTACATTTTTCATTAAAACAGATTATAATTGAATGTTTGCCTCAGAAAACATGAAGCGAAACCCATCCATTGAGAAGAAAAGTTCATTTATTGTCACTCCTGCCTTCGAAAGCGTTATTACTGGCTTTAAATGGATTTATAATCTCATTACTGATTTTAAGTTGAATTTTCTTATAACTTTGGTTAAAACAGAATATAATTGAATGTTTGCCTCCAGAAACGTGACGCGAAAGCCATCCATTGACAACAAAAGTTTATTTATAGTCACTCATGCCTTCGGAAGCCTTATTACTCGTTTTAAATACTTTTATAGTCTCATTATTGATTTTAAGTTGAATATTCTTACATTTTTTGTTAACAAAGATTATAATTGATTGTTTGCCTCGGGAAACATGAAGCGAAAGCCATTTATTGACAAGAAAAGTTCATCTATAGTCACTCATTCCTTTGAAAGCGTTATTATTGGTTTTAAATGGATTTATAATCTCATTATTGATTTTAAGTTGAATTTTCTTATAATTTTGGTTAAAATAGAATATAATTGAATGTTTGCCTCGAGAAACGTGACGCGAAAGCCATCCATTGACAACAAAAGTTTATTTATAGTCACTCATGCCTTCGGAAGCCTTATTACTCGCTTTAAATGCTTTTATAGTCTCAAAATTGATTTTAAGTTGAATTTTCTTACATTTTTCATTAAAACAGATTATAAATGTATGTTTGCCTCAGAAAACATGAAGGGAAAACCATCCATTGAGAAGAAAAGTTCATTTATTGTCACTCCTGCCTTCGAAAGCGTTATTACTGGCTTTAAATGGATTTATTATCTCATTATTAATTTTAAGTTGAATTTTCTTATAACTTTGGTTAAAACAGAATATAATTGAATGTTTGCCTCGAGAAACGTGACGCGAAAGCCATCCATTGACAACAAAAGTTTATTTATAGTCACTCATGCCTTCGGAAACCTTATTACTCGCTTTAAATACTTTTATAGTCTCATTATTGATTTTAAGTTGAATATTCTTACATTTTTTGTTAACAAAGATTATAATTGAATGTTTGCCTCGAGAAACATGAAACGAAAGCCATTTATTGACAAGAAAAGTTCATTTATAGTCACTCATTCCTTTGAAAGCGTTATTATTGGTTTTAAATGGATTTATAATCGCATTATTGATTTTAAGTTGAATTTTCTTATAATTTTGGTTAAAACAGAATAAAATTGAATGTTTGCCTCGAGAAACGTGACGCGAAAGCCATCCATAGACAACAAAAGTTTATTTATAGTCACTCATGCCTTCGAAAGCCTTATTACTTGCTTTAAATACTTTTATAGTCTCATTATTGATTTTAAGTTGAATATTCTTACATTTTTGGTAAAGAAAGATTATAATTGAATGTTTGCCTCAGGAAACATGAAGCGAAAGCCATTTATTGACAAGAAAAGTTCATTTATAGTCACTCATTCCTTTGAAAGCGTTATTATTGGTTTTAAATGGATTTATAATCTCATTATTGATTTTAAGTTGAATTTTCTTATAATTTTGGTTAAAACAGAATATAATTGAATGTTTGCCTCGAGAAACATGACGCGAAAGCCATCCATTGACAACAAAAATTTATTTATAGTCACTCATGCCTTCGGAAGCCTTATTACTCGCTTTAAATGCTTTTATTGTCTCAAAATTTATTTTAAGTTGAATTTTCTTACATTTTTCATTAAAACAGATTATAATTGAATGTTTGCCTCAGAAAACATGAAGCGAAACGCATCCATTGAGAAGAAAAGTTCATTTATTGTCACTCCTGCCTTCGAAAGCGTTATTACTGGCTTTAAATGGATTTATAATCTCATTACTGATTTTAAGTTGAATTTTCTTATAACTTTGGTTAAAACAGAATATAATTGAATGTTTGCCTCCAGAAACGTGACGCGAAAGCCATCCATTGACAACAAAAGTTTATTTATAGTCACTCATGCCTTCGGAAGCCTTATTACTCGCTTTAAATGCTTTTATAGTCTCAAAATTGATTTTAAGTTGAATTTTCTTACATTTTTCATTAAAACAGATTATAAATGTATGTTTGCCTCAGAAAACATGAAGGGAAAACCATCCATTGAGAAGAAAAGTTCATTTATTGTCACTCCTGCCTTCGAAAGCGTTATTACTGGCTTTAAATGGATTTATTATCTCATTATTAATTTTAAGTTGAATTTTCTTATAACTTTGGTTAAAACAGAATATAATTGAATGTTTACCTCGAGAAACGTGACGCGAAAGCCATCCATTGACAACAAAAGTTTATTTATAGTCACTCATGCCTTCGGAAACCTTATTACTCGCTTTAAATACTTTTATAGTCTCATTATTGATTTTAAGTTGAATATTCTTACATTTTTTGTTAACAAAGATTATAATTGAATGTTTGCCTCGAGAAACATGAAACGAAAGCCATTTATTGACAAGAAAAGTTCATTTATAGTCACTCATTCCTTTGAATGCGTTATTACTTGTTTTAAATGGATTTATAATCTTATTATTGATTTTAAGTTGAATTTTCTTATAATTTTGGTTAAAACAGAATATAAGTGAATGTTTGCCTCGAGAAACGTGACATAGCCATCCATTGACAACAAAAGTTTATTTATAGTCGCTCATTCCTTCGAAAGCCTTATTACTCACTTTAAATACTTTTATAGTCTCATTATTGATTTTAAGTTGAATATTCTTACATTTTTGGTTAAGAAAGATTATAATTGAATATTTGCCTCGGGAAACAGGAAGCGAAAGCCATTTATTGACAAGAAAAGTTCATTTATAGTCACTCATTCCTTTGAAAGCGTTATTATTGGTTTTAAATGGATTTATAATCGCATTATTGATTTTAAGTTGAATTTTTCTATAATTTTGGTTAAAACAAAATATAATTAAATGTTTGCCTCGAGAAACGTGACGCGAAAGGCATCAATTGACAACAAAAGTTTATTTATAGTCACTCATGCCTTCGGAAGGCTTATTACTCTCTTTAAATACTTTAATAGTCTCATTATTGATTTTAAGTTGAATATTCTTACATTTTTGGTTAAGAAAGATTATAATTGAATGTTTGCCTCGGCAAACGTGAAGCGAAAGCCATTTATTGACAAGAAAACTTCATTTATAGTCACTCATTCCTTTGAAAGCGTTATTACTGGTTTTAAATGGATTTATAATCTCATTATTGATTTTAAGTTGAATTTTCTTATAATTTTGGTTAAAACAGAATATAATTGAATGTTTGCCTCGAGAAACGTGACGCGAAAGCCATCCATTGACAACAAAAGTTTATTTATAGTCACTCATGCCTTCGAAAGCCTTATTACTCGCTTTAAATACTTTTATAGTCTCATTATTGATTTTAAGTTGAATATTCTTACAATTTTGTTTAAGAAAGATTATAATTGAATGTTTGCCTCAGGAAACATGAAGCGAAAGCCATTTATTGACAAGAAAAGTTCATTTATAGTCACTCATTCCTTTGAAAGCGTTATTATTGGTTTTAAATGGATTTATAATCTCATTATTGATTTTAAGTTGAATTTTCTTATAATTTTGGTTAAAACAGAATATAATTGAATGTTTGCCTCGAGAAACATGACGCGAAAGCCATCCATTGACAACAAAAATTTATTTATAGTCACTCATGCCTTCGGAAGCCTTATTACTCGCTTTAAATGCTTTTATTGTCTCAAAATTTATTTTAAGTTGAATTTTCTTACATTTTTCATTAAAACAGATTATAATTGAATGTTTGCCTCAGAAAACATGAAGCGAAACACATCCATTGAGAAGAAAAGTTCATTTATTGTCACTCCTGCCTTCGAAAGCGTTATTACTGGCTTTAAATGGATTTATAATCTCATTACTGATTTTAAGTTGAATTTTCTTATAACTTTGGTTAAAACAGAATATAATTGAATGTTTGCCTCCAGAAACGTGACGCGAAAGCCATCCATTGACAACAAAAGTTTATTTATAGTCACTCATGCCTTCGGAAGCCTTATTACTCGCTTTAAATGCTTTTATAGTCTCAAAATTGATTTTAAGTTGAATTTTCTTACATTTTTCATTAAAACAGATTATAAATGTATGTTTGCCTCAGAAAACATGAAGGGAAAACCATCCATTGAGAAGAAAAGTTCATTTATTGTCACTCCTGCCTTCGAAAGCGTTATTACTGGCTTTAAATGGATTTATTATCTCATTATTAATTTTAAGTTGAATTTTCTTATAACTTTGGTTAAAACAGAATATAATTGAATGTTTGCCTCGAGAAACGTGACGCGAAAGCCATCCATTAACAACAAAAGTTTATTTATAGTCACTCATGCCTTCGGAAGCCTTATTACTCGTTTTAAAAACTTTTATAGTCTCATCATTGATTTTAATTTGAATATTCTTACATTTTTTGTTAACAAAGATTATAATTGAATGTTTGCCTCGAGAAACATGAAACGAAAGCCATTTATTGACATGAAAAGTTCATTTATAGTCACTCATTCCTTTGAAAGCGTTATTACTTGTTTTAAATGGATTTATAATCTTGTTATTGATTTTAAATTGAATTTTTTTATAATTTTGGTTAAAACATATTATAATTGAATGTTTGCCTCCAGAAACGTGACATAGCCATCCATTGACAACAAAAGTTTATTTATAATCACTCATGCCTTCGAAAGCCTTATTACTCACTTTAAATACTTTTATAGTCTCATTATTGATTTTAAGTTGAATATACTTACATTTTTGGCTAAGAAAGATTATAATTGAATGTTTGCCTCGGGAAACATGAAGCGAAAGCCATTTTTTGACAAGAAAAGTTCATTTATAGTCACTCATTCCTTTGAAAGCGTTATTATTGGTTTTAAATGGATTTATAATCGCATTATTGATTTTAAGTTGAATTTTCTTATAATTTTGGTTAAAACAGAATTTAATTGAATGTTTACCTCGAGAAACGTGACGCGAAAGCCATCCATAGACAACAAAAGTTTATTTATAGTCACTCATGCCTTCGAAAGCCTTATTACTGGCTTTAAATAATTTTTTAGTCTCATTATTGATTTTAAGTTGAATATTCTTACATTTTTTGTTAACAAAGATTATAATTGAATGTTTGCCTCGGGAAACATGAAGCGAAAGCCATTTATTGACAAGAAAAATTCATTTATAGTCACTCATTCCTTTGAAAGCGTTATTATTGGTTTTAAATGGATTTATAATCTCATTATTGATTTTAAGTTGAATTTTCTTATAATTTTGGTTAAAATAGAATATAATTGAATGTTTGCCTCGAGAAACGTGACGCGAAAGCCATCCATTGACAACAAAAGTTTATTTATAGTCACTCATGCCTTCGGAAGCCTTATTACTCGCTTTAAATGCTTTTATAGTCTCAAAATTGATTTTAAGTTGAATTTTCTTACATTTTTCATTAAAACAGATTATAATTGAATATTTGCCTCAGAAAACATGAAGGGAAAACCATCCATTGAGAAGAAAAGCTCATTTATCGTTACTTCTGCCTTCGAAAGCGTTATTACTAGCTTTAAATGGATTTATTATCTCATTATTTATTTTAAGTTGAATTTTCTTATAACTTTGGTTAAAACATAATATAATTGAATGTTTGCCTCGAGAAACGTGACTCGAAAGCCATCCATTGACAACAAAAGTTTATTTATAGTCACTCATGCCTTCGGAAACCTTATTACTCGCTTTAAATACTTTTATAGTCTCATTATTGATTTTAAGTTGAATATTCTTACATTTTTTGTCAACAAAGATTATAATTGAATGTTTGCCTCGAGAAACATGAAACGAAAGCCATTTATTGACAAGAAAAGTTCATTTATAGTCACTCATTCCTTTGAAAGCGTTATTACTTGTTTTAAATGGATTTATAATCTTATTATTGATTTTAAGTTGAATTTTCTTATAATTTTGGTTAAAACAGAATATAAGTGAATGTTTGCCTCGAGAAATGTGACATAGCCATCCATTGACAACAAAAGTTTATTTATAGTCACTCATGCCTTCGAAAGCCTTATTACTCACTTTAAATACTTTTATAGTCTCATTATTGATTTTAAGTTGAATATTCTTACATTTTTGGTTAAGAAAGATTATAATTGAATGTTTGTCTCGGGAAACATGAAGCGAAAGCCATTTATTGACAAGAAAAGTTCATTTACAGTCACTCATTCCTTTGAAAGCGTTATTATTGGTTTTAAATGGATTTATAATTGCATTATTGATTTTAAGTTGAATTTTCTTATAACTTTAGTTAAAACAAAATATCATTAAATGTTTGCCTCGAGAAACGTGACGCGAAAGGCATCCATTGACAACAAAAGTTTATTTATAGTCACTCATGCCTTCGAAAGCCTTATTACTCGCTTTAAATACTTTTATAGTCTCATTATTTTTTTTAAGTTGAATATTCTTACATTTTTGGTTAAGAAAGATTATAATTGAATGTTTGCCTCGGGAAACATGAAGCGAAAGCCATTTATTTACAAGAAAAGTTCATTTATAGTCACTCATTCTTTTGAAAGCGTTATTATTGGTTTTAAAGGGATTTATAATCGCATTATTGATTTTAAGTTGAATTTTCTTATAATTTTGGTTAAAACAGAATTTAATTGAATGTTTGCCTCGAGAAACGTGACGCGAAAGCCATCCGTAGACAACAAAAGTTTATTTATAGTCACTCATGCCTTCGAAAGTTTTATTACTCGCTTTAAATACTTTTATAGTCTCATTATTGATTTTAAGTTGAATATTCTTACATTTTTTGTTAACAAAGATTATAATTGAATGTTTGCCTCGGGAAACATGAAGCGAAAGCCATTTATTGACAAGAAAAGTTCATTTATAGTCACTCATTCATTTGAAAGCGTTATTACTTGTTTTAAATGGATTTATAATCTTATTATTGATTTTAACTTGAATTTTCTTATAATTTTGGTTAAAACAGAATATAAGTGAATGTTTGCCTCGAGAAACGTGACATAGCCATCCATTGACAACAAAAGTTTATTTATAGTCGCTCATTCCTTCGAAAGCCTTATTACTCACTTTAAATACTTTTATAGTCTCATTATTGATTTTAAGTTGAATATTCTTACATTTTTGGTTAAGAAAGATTATAATTGAATGTTTGCCTCGGGAAACAGGAAGCGAAAGCCATTTATTGACAAGAAAAGTTCATTTACAGTCACTCATTCCTTTGAAAGCGTTATTATTGGTTTTAAATGGATTTATAATCGCATTATTGATTTTAAGTTGAATTTTCTTATAACTTTAGTTAAAACAAAATATAATTAAATATTTGCCTCGAGAAACGTGACGCGAAAGGCATCCATTGAAAACAAAAGTTTATTTATAGTCACTCATGCCTTCGAAAGCCTTATTACCCGCTTTAAATACTTTTATAGTCTCATTATTGATTTTAAGTTGAATATTCTTACATTTTTGGTTAAGAAAGATTATAATTGAATGTTTGCCTCGGGAAACATGAAGCGAAAGCCATTTATTGACAAGAAAAGTTCATTTATAGTCACTCATTCTTTTGAAAGCGTTATTATTGGTTTTAAAGGGATTTATAATCGCATTATTGATTTTAAGCTGAATTTTCTTATAATTTTGGTTAAAACAGAATTTAATTGAATGTTTGCCTCGAGAAACGTGACGCGAAAGCCATCCGTAGACAACAAAAGTTTATTTATAGTCACTCATGCCTTCGAAAGCCTTATTACTCGCTTTAAATACTTTTATAGTCTCATTATTGATTTTAAGTTGAATATTCTTACATTTTTTGTTAACAAAGATTATAATTGAATGTTTGCCTCGGGAAACATGAAGCGAAAGCCATTTATTGACAAAAAAAGTTCATTTATAATCACTCATTCCTTTGAAAGCGTTATTATTGGTTTTAAATAGATTTATAATCTCATTATTGATTTAAGTTGAATTTTCTTATAATTTTGGTTAAAACAGAATATAATTGAATGTTTGCCTCGAGAAACATGACGCGAAAGCCATTTATTGACAACAAAAGTTTATTTATAGTCACTCATGCCTTCGAAAGCCTTATTACTCGCTTTAAATACTTTTATAGTCTCATTATTGATTTTAAGTTGAATATTCTTACATTTTTGGTTAAGAAAGATTATAATTGAATGTTTGGCTCGGGAAACATGAAGCGAAAGCCATTTATTGACAAGAAAAGTTCATTTATAGTAACTCACTCTTTTGAAAACGTTATTAATGGTTTTAAATGGATTTATCATCTCATTATTGATTTAAAGTTGAATTTTCTTATAATTTTGGTTAAAACAGAATATAATTGAATGTTTGCCTCGAGAAATGTGATGCGAAAGCCATCGATTGATAACAAAAGTTCATTTATAGTCACTCATGCCTTCGAAAGCCTTATTACTCGCTTTAAATGCTTTTATTGTCTCAAAATTGATTTTAAGTTGAATTTTCTTACTTTTTTCATTAAAACAGATTATAATTGATTGTTTGCCTCAGAAAACATGAAGCGAAACCCATCCATTGAGAAGAAAAGTTCATTTATTGTCACTCTTGCCTTCGAAAGCGTTATTACTGGCTTTAAATGGATTTATAATCTCATTATTGATTTTAAGTTGAATTTTCTTATAACTTTGGTTAAAACAGAATATAATTGAATATTTGCCTCAAGAAACGTGACGCGAAAGCCATCCATTAACAACAAAAGTTTATTTATAGTCACTCATGCCTTCGGAAGCCTTATTACTCGTTTTAAAAACTTTTATAGTCTCATTATTGATTTTAATTTGAATATTCTTACATTTTTTGTTAACAAAGATTATAATTGAATGTTTGCCTCGAGAAACATGAAACGAAAGCCATTTATTGACATGAAAAGTTCATTTATAGTCACTCATTCCTTTGAAAGCGTTATTACTTGTTTTAAATGGATTTATAATCTTGTTATTGATTTTAAGTTGAATTTTTTTATAATTTTGGTTAAAACATATTATAATTGAATGTTTGCCTCCAGAAACGTGACATAGCCATCCATTGACAACAAAAGTTTATTTATAATCACTCATGCCTTCGAAAGCCTTATTACTCACTTTAAATACTTTTATAGTCTCATTATTGATTTTAAGTTGAATATACTTACATTTTTGGCTAAGAAAGATTATAATTGAATGTTTGCCTCGGGAAACATGAAGCGAAAGCCATTTATTGACAAGAAAAGTTCATTTATAGTCACTCATTCCTTTGAAAGCGTTATTATTGGTTTTAAATGGATTTATAATCGCATTATTGATTTTAAGTTGAATTTTCTTATAATTTTGGTTAAAACAGAATTTAATTGAATGTTTACCTCGAGAAACGTGACGCGAAAGCCATCCATAGACAACAAAAGTTTATTTATAGTCACTCATGCCTTCGAAAGCCTTATTACTCGCTTTAAATACTTTTATAGTCTCATTATTGATTTTAAGTTGAATATTCTTACATTTTTTGTTAACAAAGATTATAATTGAATGTTTGCCTCGGGAAACATGAAGCGAAAGCCATTTATTGACAAGAAAAATTCATTTATAGTCACTCATTCCTTTGAAAGCGTTATTATTGGTTTTAAATGGATTTATAATCTCATTATTGATTTTAAGTTGAATTTTCTTATAATTTTGGTTAAAATAGAATATAATTGAATGTTTGCCTAGAGAAACGTGACGCGAAAGCCATCCATTGACAACAAAAGTTTATTTATAGTCACTCATGCCTTCGGAAGCCTTATTACTCGCTTTAAATGCTTTTATAGTCTCAAAATTGATTTTAAGTTGAATTTTCTTACATTTTTCATTAAAACAGATTATAATTGAATGTTTTACTCAGAAAACATGAAGGGAAAACCATCCATTGAGAAGAAAAGCTCATTTATCGTCACTTCTGCCTTCGAAAGCGTTATTACTAGCTTTAAATGGATTTATTATCTCATTATTTATTTTAAGTTGAATTTTCTTATAACTTTGGTTAAAACATAATATAATTGAATGTTTGCCTCGAGAAACGTGACTCGAAAGCCATCCATTGACAACAAAAGTTTATTTATAGTCACTCATGCCTTCGGAAACCTTATTACTCGCTTTAAATACTTTTATAGTCTCATTATTGATTTTAAGTTGAATATTCTTACATTTTTTGTTAACAAAGATTATAATTGAATGTTTGCCTCGAGAAACATGAAACGAAAGCCATTTATTGACAAGAAAAGTTCATTTATAGTCACTCATTCCTTTGAAAGCGTTATTACTTGTTTTAAATGGATTTATAATCTTATTATTGATTTTAAGTTGAATTTTCTTATAATTTTGGTTAAAACAGAATATAAGTGAATGTTTGCCTCGAGAAACGTGACATAGCCATCCATTGACAACAAAAGTTTATTTATAGTCACTCATGCCTTCGAAAGCCTTATTACTCACTTTAAATACTTTTATAGTCTCATTATTGATTTTAAGTTGAATATTCTTACATTTTTGGTTAAGAAAGATTATAATTGAATGTTTGCCTCGGGAAACATGAAGCGAAAGCCATTTATTGACAAGAAAAGTTCATTTACAGTCACTCATTCCTTTGAAAGCGTTATTATTGGTTTTAAATGGATTTATAATCGCATTATTGATTTTAAGTTGAATTTTCTTATAATTTTGGTTAAAACAGAATATAAGTGAATGTTTGCCTCGAGAAACGTGACATAGCCATCCATTGACAACAAAAGTTTATTTATAGTCACTCATGCCTTCGAAAGCCTTATTACTCACTTTAAATACTTTTATAGTCTCATTATTGATTTTAAGTTGAATATTCTTACATTTTTGGTTAAGAAAGATTATAATTGAATGTTTGCCTCGGGAAACATGAAGCGAAAGCCATTTATTGACAAGAAAAGTTCATTTACAGTCACTCATTCCTTTGAAAGCGTTATTATTGGTTTTAAATGGATTTATAATCGCATTATTGATTTTAAGTTGAATTTTCTTATAACTTTAGTTAAAACAAAATATAATTAAATGTTTGCCTCGAGAAACGTGACGCGAAAGGCATCCATTGAAAACAAAAGTTTATTTATAGTCACTCATGTCTTCGAAAGCCTTATTACCCGCTTTAAATACTTTTATAGTCTCATTATTGATTTTAAGTTGAATATTCTTACATTTTTGGTTAAGAAAGATTATAATTGAATGTTTGCCTCGGGAAACATGAAGCGAAAGCCATTTATTGACAAGAAAAGTTCATTTATAGTCACTCATTCTTTTGAAAGCGTTATTATTGGTTTTAAAGGGATTTATAATCGCATTATTGATTTTAAGCTGAATTTTCTTATAATTTTGGTTAAAACAGAATTTAATTGAATGTTTGCCTCGAGAAACGTGACGCGAAAGCCATCCGTAGACAACAAAAGTTTATTTATAGTCACTCATGCCTTCGAAAGCCTTATTACTCGCTTTAAATACTTTTATAGTCTCATTATTGATTTTAAGTTGAATATTCTTACATTTTTTGTTAACAAAGATTATAATTGAATGTTTGCCTCGGGAAACATGAAGCGAAAGCCATTTATTGACAAGAAAAGTTCATTTATAGTCACTCATTCCTTTGAAAGCGTTATTATTGATTTTAAATGGATTTATAATCTCATTATTGATTTAAGTTGAATTTTCTTATAATTTTGGTTAAAACAAAATATAATTGAATGTTTGCCTCGAGAAACATGACGCGAAAGCCATTTATTGACAACAAAAGTTTATTTATAGTCACTCATGCCTTCGAAAGCCTTATTACTCGCTTTAAATACTTTTATAGTCTCATTATTGATTTTAAGTTGAATATTCTTACATTTTTGGTTAAGAAAGATTATAATTGAATGTTTGGCTCGGGAAACATGAAGCGAAAGCCATTTATTGACAAGAAAAGTTCATTTATAGTAACTCACTCTTTTGAAAACGTTATTAATGGTTTTAAATGGATTTATCATCTCATTATTGATTTAAAGTTGAATTTTCTTATAATTTAGGTTAAAACAGAATATAATTGAATGTTTGCCTCGAGAAACGTGACGCGAAAGCTATCCATTGACAAGAAAGTTTATTTATAGTCACTCAGGCCTTCGAAAGCCTTATTACTCGCTTTAAATACTTTTATAGTCTCATTATTGATTTTAAGTTGAATATTCTTACATTTTTGGTTAACAAAGATTATAATTGAATGTTTACCTTGGGAAACCTGAAGCGAAAGCCATTTATTGACAAGAAAAGTTCATTTATAGTCACTCATTCCTTTGAAAACGTTATTATTGGTTTTAAATGGATTTATAATCTCATTATTGATTTTAAGTTGAATTTTCTTATAATTTTGGTTAAAATACAATATAATTGAATGTTTGCCTCGAGAAACGTGACGCGAAAGCCATCCATTGACAACAAAAGTTTATTTATAGTCACTCATGCCTTCGAAAGCCTTATTACTCGCTTTAAATACTTTTATAGTCTCATTATTGATTTTAAGTTGAATATTCTTGCATTTTTGGTTAAGAAAGATTATAATTGAATGTTTGCCTCGGAAAACATGAAGCGAAAGCCATTTATTGACAAGAAAAGTTCATTTATAGTCACTCATTCCTATGAAAGCGTTCTTATTGGTTTTAAATGGATTTATAATCTCATTATTGATTTTAAGTTGAATTTTCTTATAATTTTGGTTAAAACAGAATATAATTGAATGTTTACCTCGAGAAACGTGATGCGAAAGCCATCCATTGATAACAAAAGTTTATTTATAGTCACTCATGCCTTCGGAAGCCTTATTACTCGCTTTAAATGCTTTTATAGTCTCAAAATTGAATTTAAGTTGAATTTTCTTACATTTTTCATTAAAACAGATTATAATTGAATGTTTGCCTCAGAAAACATGAAGCGAAACCCATCTATTGAGAATAAAAGTTCATTTATTGTCACTCCTGCCTTCGAAAGCGTTATTACTGGCTTTAAATGGATTTATAATCTCATTATTTATTTTAAGTTGAATTTTCTTATTACTTTGGTGAAAACATAATATAATTGAATGTTTGCCTCGAGAAACGTGACGCGAAAGCCATCCATTGATAACAAAAGTTTATTTATAGTCACTCATGCCTTCGGAAGCTTTATTACTCGCTTTAAATACTTTCATAGTCTCATTATTGATTTTAAGTTGAATATTCTTACATTTTTTGTTAACAAAGATTATAATTGAGTGTTTTCCTCGGGAAACATGAAGCGAAAGCCATTTATTGATAATAAAAGTTCATTTATAGTCACTCATTCCTTTGAAAACGTTATTATTGGTTTTAAATGGATTTATAATCTTATTATTGATTTTAAGTTGAATTTTCTTATAATTTTGGTTAAAACAGAATATAATTGAATGTTTACCTCGAGAAGCGTGACGCGAAAGCATCCATTGACAAGAAAGTTTATTTATAGTCACTCATGCCTTCGGAAGCCTTATTACTCGCTTTAAATACATTTTTGGTTAAAACAGATTATAATTGAATGTTTTCCTCAGGAAACGTGAAGCGAAAGCCATCTATTGACAAGAAATGTTTATTTATTGTCACTCATGCCTTCGAAAGCATTATTACTCGGTTTAAATGGTTTTATATTCTCATTATTGATTTTAAGTTGAGTTTTCTTATATTTTTGGTAAAACAGAATATAATTGAATGTTTGTTTCGGGAAACGTGAAGCGAAAGCCATCCATCTAAAAGAAAAGTTCATTTATAGTCACTCATACCTTCGGAAGCCTTATTGCCCGCTTTAAATGATTTTATAGTCTCATTATTGATTTTAAGTTGAATTTTCTTACATTTTTTGTTAAAACAGATTATAATTGGATGTTTGCCTCAGAAAACGCGAAGCGAAAGCTATCCATTGCCAAGAAAGGTTCATTTATTGTCAACCATGCCTTCGAAAGCATTATTACTAGCTTTAAATGGATTTATAATCTCATTATTGATTTTAAGTTGAATTTTCTTACAATTTTGGTTAAAACAAAATATAATTGACTGTTTCCCACGAGAAACGTGACGCGAAAGCCATCTATTGACAAGAAAAGTTTATTTATAGTCACTTATGCCTTCGAAAGCCTTATTACTCGCTTTAAATGCTTTTATAGTCTCAATATTGATTTTAAGTTGAATTCGCTTACATTTTTTGTTAAAACAGATTATAATTGAAAGGTTGTTTTGGAAAACGTGAAGCGAAATCCTTCCATTGAGAGGAAAAGTTCATTTATTGTGACTCCTGCCTTCGAAAGCGTTACTGCTGGCTTTAAATGGATTTGTAATCTCATTATTGATTTTAAGTTGAATTTTCTTATAATTTTGGTGAAAACAAAATATAATTGAATGTTTGCCTCGAGAAACGTGACGCGAAAGCCATCCATTGACAAGAAAGTTTATTTATAGTCACTCATGCCTTCGGAAGCCTTATTACTCGCTTTAAATACTTTTATAGTGTCATTATTCATTTTAAGTTGAATATTCCTACATTTTTGGTTAACAAAGATTATAATTGAATGTTTAGCTCGGGAAACATGAAGCGAAAGCCATTTATTGACAAGAAAAGTTCATTTATAGTCACTCATTCCTTTGAAAACGTTATTATTGGTTTTAAATGGATTTATAATCTCATTATTGATTTTAAGTTGAATTTTCTTATAATTTTGGTTAAAATAGAATATAATTCAAAGTTTGCCTCGAGAAACGTGACGCGAAAGCCATCCATTGACAACAAAAGTTTATTTATAGTCACTCATGCCTTCGGAAGCCTTATTACTCGCTTTAAATACTTTTATAGTCTCATTATTGATTTAAAGTTGAATATTCTTACATTTTTGGTTAAGAAAGATTATAATTGAATGTTTGCCTCGGTAAACATGAAGCGAAAGCCATTTACTGAAAAGAAAAGTTCATTTATAGTCACCCATTCCTTTGAAAGCG
Organism: Theobroma cacao; assembly: GCF_053813885.1. Taxonomy (NCBI): domain Eukaryota; kingdom Viridiplantae; phylum Streptophyta; class Magnoliopsida; order Malvales; family Malvaceae; genus Theobroma; species Theobroma cacao. The sequence continues at coordinate 29,120,290 of NC_142647.1, forward strand.
TAATTATTGTTTTTAAATGGATTTATAATCTCATTATTGATTTTAAGTTGAATTTTCTTATAATTTTGGTAAAAACAGAATGTAATTGAATGTTTACCTCGATAAACGTGATGCGAAAGCCATCCATTGATAACAAAAGTTTATTTATAGTCGCTCATGCCTTCGGAAGCCTTATTACTCGCTTTAAATGCTTTAATTGTCTCAAAGTTGATTTTAAGTTGAATTTTCTTACATTTTTCATTAAAACAGATTATAATTGAATGTTTGCCTCAGAAAACATGAAGCGAAACCCATCCATTGAGAAGAAAAGTTCATTTATTGTCACTCCTGCCTTCGAAAGCGTTATTACTGGCTTTAAATGGATTTATAATCTCATTATTGATTTTAAGTTGAATTTTCTTATAACTTTGTTTAAAACAGAATATAATTGAATGTTTCCCTCGAGAAACATGACGCGAAAGCCATCCATTGCTAACAAAAGTTTATTTGTAGTCACTCATGCCTTCGGAAGCCTTATTACTCTCTTTAAATACTTTTATAGTCTCATTATTGATTTTAAGTTGAATATTCTTACATTTTTGGTTAAGAAAGATTATAATTGAATGTTTGCCTCGGTAAAGATGAAGCGAAAGCCATTTATTGACAAGAAAAGTTCATTTATAGTCACTCATTCCTTTGAAAGCGTTGTTACTGGTTTTAAATGGATTTATAATCTCATTATTGATTTTAAGTTGAATTTTCTTATAATTTTGGTTAAAACAGAATATAATTGAATGTTTACCTCGAGAAACGTGACGCGAAAGCCATCCATTGACAACAAAAGTTTATTTATAGTCACTCATGCCTTCGAAAGCCTTATTACTCGCTTTAAATACTTTTATAGTCTCATTATTGATTTTAAGTTGAATATTCTTACATTTTTGGTTAAGAAAGATTATAATTGAATGTTTTCCTCAGGAAACATGAAGCGAAAGCCATTTATTGACAAGAAAAGTTCATTTATAGTCACTCATTCCTTTGAAAGCGTTATTATTGGTTTTAAATGGATTTATAATCTCATTATTGATTTTAAGTTGAATTTTCTTATAATTTTAGTTAAAACAGAATATAATTGAATGTTTGCCTCGAGAAACGTGATGCGAAAGCCATCGATTGATAACAAAAGTTTATTTATAGTCACTCATGCCTTCGGAAGCCTTATTACTCGCTTTAAATGCTTTTATTGTCTCAAAGTTGATTTTAAGTTGAATTTTCTTACATTTTTCATTAAAACAGATTATAATTGAATGTTTGCCTAAGAAAACATGAAGCGAAACCCATCCATTGAAAAGAAAAGTTCATTTATTGTCACTCCTGCCTTCGAAAGCGTTATTACTGGCTTTAAATGGATTTATAATCTCATTATTGATTTTAAGTTGAATTTTCTTATAACTTTGGTTAAAACAGAATATAATTGAATGTTTGCCTCAAGAAACGTGACGCGAAAGCCATCCATTGACAACAAAAGTTTATTTATAGTCACTCATGCCTTCGAAAGCCTTATTACTCGCTTTAAATACTTTTATAGTCTCATTATTGATTTTAAGTTGAATATTCTTACATTTTTGGTTAAGAAAGATTATAATTGAGTGTTTGCCTCAGAAAACATGAAGCGAAACCCATCCATTTAGAAGAAAAGTTCATTTATTGTCACTCCTGCCTTCGAAAGCGTTATTACTTGCTTTAAATGGATTTATAATCTCATTATTGATATTAAGTTGAATTTTCTTATAAGTTTGGTTAAAACAGAATATAATTGAATGTTTGCCTCAAGAAACGTGAGGCGAAAGCCATCCATTGACAACAAAAGTTTATTTATAGTCACTCATGCCTTCGGAAGCCTTATTACTCGCTTTAAATACTTTTATAGTCTCATTATTGATTTTAAGTTGAATATTCTTACATTTTTGGTTAACAAAGATTATAATTGAATGTTTACCTCGGGAAACATGAAGCGAAAGCCATTTATTGACAAGAAAAGTTCATTTATAGTCACTCATTCGTTTGAAAGTGTTATTATTGGTTTTAAATGGATTTATAATCTCATTATTGATTTTAAGTTGAATTTTCTTAGAATTTTTGTTAAAACAGAATATAATTGAATGTTTGCCTCGAGAAACGTGACGCGAAAGTCATCCATTGACAAAAAAGTTTATTTATAGTCACTCATGCCTTCGGAAGCCCTATTACTCGCTTTAAATACTTTTATAGTCTCATTATTGATTTTAAGTTGAATATTCTTACATTTTTGGTTAACAAAGATTATAATTGAATGTTTAGCTCGGGAAAAATGAAGCGAAAGCCATTTATTGACAAGAAAAGTTCATTTATAGGCACTCATTCCTTTGAAAGCGTTATTATTGGTTTTAAATGGATTTATAATCTTATTATTGATTTTAAGTTGAATTTTCTTATAATTTTGGTTAAAACAGAATGTAATTGAATGTTTGCCTCGAGAAACGTGACGCGAAATCTATCCATTGACAACAAAAGTTTATTTATAGTCACTCATGCCTTCGAAAGCCTTATTACTCGCTTTAAATACTTTTATAGTCTCATTATTGATTTTAAGGTGAATATTCTTACATTTTTTGTTAACAAAGATTATAATTGAATGTTTGCCTCGGGAAACATGAAGCGAAAGCCATCCATTTAGAAGAAAAGTTCATTTATTGTCACTCCTGCCTTCGAAAGCGTTATTACTGGCTTTAAATGGATTTATAATCTCATTATTGATTTTAAGTTGAATTTTCTTATAACTTTGGTTAAAACAGAATATAATTGAATGTTTGCCTCCAGAAACGAGACGCGCAAGCCATCCATTGACAACAAAAGTTTATTTATAATCACTCATACCTTCGAAAGCCTTATTACTCGCTTTAAATACTTTTATAGTCTCATTATTGATTTTAAGTTGAATATTCTTACATTTTTGGTTAAGAAAGATTATAATTGAGTATTTGCCTCATAAAACATGAAGCAAAACCCATCCATTTAGAAGAAAAGTTCATTTATTGTCACTCCTGCCTTCGAAAGCGTTATTACTTGCTTTAAATGGATTTATAATCTCATTATTGATATTAAGTTGAATTTTCTTATAACTTTGGTTAAAACAGAATATAATTGAATGTTTGCCTCAAGAAACGTGACGCGAAAGCCATCCATTGACAACAAAAGTTTATTTATAGTCACTCATGCCTTCGGAAGCCTTATTACTCGCTTTAAATACTTTTATAGTCTCATTATTGATTTTAAGTTGAATATTCTTACATTTTTGGTTAACAAAGATTATAATTGAATGTTTACCTCGGGAAACATGAAGCGAAAGCCATTTATTGACAAGAAAAGTTCATTTATAGTCACTCATTCGTTTGAAAGCGTTATTATTGGTTTTAAATGGATTTATAATCTCATTATTGATTTTAAGTTGAATTTTCTTAGAATTTTTGTTAAAACAGAATATAATTGAATGTTTGGCTCGAGAAACGTGACGCGAAAGTCATCCATTGACAAAAAAGTTTATTTATAGTCACTCATGCCTTCGGAAGCCCTATTACTCGCTTTAAATACTTTTATAGTCTCATTATTGATTTTAAGTTGAATATTCTTACATTTTTGGTTAACAAAGATTATAATTGAATGTTTAGCTCGGGTAAAATGAAGCGAAAGCCATTTATTGACAAGAAAAGTTCATTTATAGGCACTCATTCCTTTGAAAGCGTTATTATTGGTTTTAAATGGATTTATAATCTCATTATTGATTTTAAGTTGAATTTTCTTATAATTTTGGTTAAAACAGAATGTAATTGAATGTTTGCCTCGAGAAACGTGACGCGAAAGCTATCCATTGACAACAAAAGTTTATTTATAGTCACTCATGCCTTCGAAAGCCTTATTACTCGCTTTAAATACTTTTATAGTCTCATTATTGATTTTAAGTTGAATATTCTTACATTTTTGGTTAAGAAAGATTATAATTGAATGTTTGCCTCAGGAAACATGAAGCGAAAGCCATTTATTGACAAGAAAAGTTCATTTATAGTCACTCATTCCTTTGAAAGCGTTATTATTGGTTTTAAATGGATTTATAATCTCATTATTGATTTTAAGTTGAATTTTCTTATAATTTTGGTTAAAACAGAATATAATTGAATGTTTGCCTCGAGAAACGTGATGCGAAAGCCATCGATTGATAACAAAAGTTTATTTATAGTCACTCATGCCTTCGGAAGCCTTATTACTCGCTTTAAATGCTTTTATTGTCTCAAAATTGATTTTAAGTTGAATTTTCTTATAACTTTGGTTAAAACAGAATATAATTGAATATTTGCCTCGAGAAACGTGACGCGAAAGCCATCCATTAACAAAAGTTTATTTATAGTCACTCATGCTTTCGGAAGCCTTATTACTCGTTTTAAATACTTTTATAGTCTCATTATTTATTTTAAGTTGAATATTCTTACATTTTTTGTTAACAAAGATTATAATTGAATGTTTGCCTCGGGAAACATGAAGCGAAAGCAATTTATTGACAAGAAAAGTTCATTTATAGTCACTCATTCCTTTGAAAGCGTTATTATTGGTTTTATATGGATTTATAATCTCATTATTGATTTTAAGTTGAATTTTCTTATAATTTTGGTTAAAATAGAATATAATTGAATGTTTGCCTCGAGAAACGTGACGCGAAAGCCATCCATTGACAACAAAAGTTTATTTATAGTGACTCATGCCTTCGGAAGCCTTATTACTCGCTTTAAATGCTTTTATTGTCTCAAAATTGATTTTAAGTTGAATTTTCTTACATTTTTCATTAAAACAAATTATAATTGAATGTTTGCCTCAAAAAACATGAAGGGAAACCCATCCATTGAGAAGAAAAGTTCATTTATTGTCACTCCTGCCTTCAAAAGCGTTATTACTGGCTTTAAATGGATTTATAATCTCATTACTGATTTTAAGTTGAATTTTCTTATAACTTTGGTTAAAACAGAATATAATTGAATGTTTGCCTCAAGAAACGTGACGCGAAAGCCATCCATTGACAACAAAAGTTTATTTATAGTCACTCATGCCTTCGAAAGCCTTATTACTCGCTTTAAATACTTTTATAGTCTCATTATTGATTTTAAGTTGAATATTCTTACATTTTTGGTTAAGAAAGATTATAATTGAGTGTTTGCCTCAGAAAACATGAAGCGAAACCCATCCATTTAGAAGAAAAGTTCATTTATTGTCACTCCTGCCTTCGAAAGCGTTATTACTTGCTTTAAATGGATTTATAATCTCATTATTGATATTAAGTTGAATTTTCTTATAAGTTTGGTTAAAACAGAATATAATTGAATGTTTGCCTCAAGAAACGTGAGGCGAAAGCCATCCATTGACAACAAAAGTTTATTTATAGTCACTCATGCCTTCGGAAGCCTTATTACTCGCTTTAAATACTTTTATAGTCTCATTATTGATTTTAAGTTGAATATTCTTACATTTTTGGTTAACAAAGATTATAATTGAATGTTTACCTCGGGAAACATGAAGCGAAAGCCATTTATTGACAAGAAAAGTTCATTTATAGTCACTCATTCGTTTGAAAGTGTTATTATTGGTTTTAAATGGATTTATAATCTCATTATTGATTTTAAGTTGAATTTTCTTAGAATTTTTGTTAAAACAGAATATAATTGAATGTTTGCCTCGAGAAACGTGACGCGAAAGTCATCCATTGACAAAAAAGTTTATTTATAGTCACTCATGCCTTCGGAAGCCCTATTACTCGCTTTAAATACTTTTATAGTCTCATTATTGATTTTAAGTTGAATATTCTTACATTTTTGGTTAACAAAGATTATAATTGAATGTTTAGCTCGGGAAAAATGAAGCGAAAGCCATTTATTGACAAGAAAAGTTCATTTATAGGCACTCATTCCTTTGAAAGCGTTATTATTGGTTTTAAATGGATTTATAATCTTATTATTGATTTTAAGTTGAATTTTCTTATAATTTTGGCTAAAACAGAATGTAATTGAATGTTTGCCTCGAGAAACGTGACGCGAAATCTATCCATTGACAACAAAAGTTTATTTATAGTCACTCATGCCTTCGAAAGCCTTATTACTCGCTTTAAATACTTTTATAGTCTCATTATTGATTTTAAGGTGAATATTCTTACATTTTTTGTTAACAAAGATTATAATTGAATGTTTGCCTCGGGAAACATGAAGCGAAAGCCATCCATTTAGAAGAAAAGTTCATTTATTGTCACTCCTGCCTTCGAAAGCGTTATTACTTGCTTTAAATGGATTTATAATCTCATTATTGATATTAAGTTGAATTTTCTTATAACTTTGGTTAAAACAGAATATAATTGAATGTTTGCCTCAAGAAACGTGACGCGAAAGCCATCCATTGACAACAAAAGTTTATTTATAGTCACTCATGCCTTCGGAAGCCTTATTACTCGCTTTAAATACTTTTATAGTCTCATTATTGATTTTAAGTTGAATATTCTTACATTTTTGGTTAACAAAGATTATAATTGAATGTTTACCTCGGGAAACATGAAGCGAAAGCCATTTATTGACAAGAAAAGTTCATTTATAGTCACTCATTCGTTTGAAAGCGTTATTATTGGTTTTAAATGGATTTATAATCTCATTATTGATTTTAAGTTGAATTTTCTTAGAATTTTTGTTAAAACAGAATATAATTGAATGTTTGCCTCGAGAAACGTGACGCGAAAGTCATCCATTGACAAAAAAGTTTATTTATAGTCACTCATGCCTTCGGAAGCCCTATTACTCGCTTTAAATACTTTTATAGTCTCATTATTGATTTTAAGTTGAATATTCTTACATTTTTGGTTAACAAAGATTATAATTCAATGTTTAGCTCGGGTAAAATGAAGCGAAAGCCATTTATTGACAAGAAAAGTTCATTTATAGCCACTCATTCCTTTGAAAGCGTTATTATTGGTTTTAAATGGATTTATAATCTCATTATTGATTTTAAGTTGAATTTTCATATAATTTTGGTTAAAACAGAATGTAATTGAATGTTTGCCTCGAGAAACGTGACGCGAAAGCTATCCATTGACAACAAAAGTTTATTTATAGTCACTCATGCCTTCGAAAGCCTTATTACTCGCTTTAAATACTTTTATAGTCTCATTATTGATTTTAAGTTGAATATTCTTACATTTTTGGTTAAGAAAGATTATAATTGAATGTTTGCCTCAGGAAACATGAAGCGAAAGCCATTTATTGACAAGAAAAGTTCATTTATAGTCACTCATTCCTTTGAAAGCGTTATTATTGGTTTTAAATGGATTTATAATCTCATTATTGATTTTAAGTTGAATTTTCTTATAATTTTGGTTAAAACAGAATATAATTGAATGTTTGCCTCGAGAAACGTGATGCGAAAGCCATCGATTGATAACAAAAGTTTATTTATAGTCACTCATGCCTTCGGAAGCCTTATTACTCGCTTTAAATGCTTTTATTGTCTCAAAATTGATTTTAAGTTGAATTTTCTTATAACTTTGGTTAAAACAGAATATAATTGAATATTTACCTCGAGAAACGTGACGCGAAAGCCATCCATTAACAAAAGTTTATTTATAGTCACTCATGCTTTCGGAAGCCTTATTACTCGTTTTAAATACTTTTATAGTCTCATTATTTATTTTAAGTTGAATATTCTTACATTTTTTGTTAACAAAGATTATAATTGAATGTTTGCCTCGGGAAACATGAAGCGAAAGCAATTTATTGACAAGAAAAGTTCATTTATAGTCACTCATTCCTTTGAAAGCGTTATTATTGGTTTTATATGGATTTATAATCTCATTATTGATTTTAAGTTGAATTTTCTTATAATTTTGGTTAAAATAGAATATAATTGAATGTTTGCCTCGAGAAACGTGACGCGAAAGCCATCCATTGACAACAAAAGTTTATTTATAGTGACTCATGCCTTCGGAAGCCTTATTACTCGCTTTAAATGCTTTTATTGTCTCAAAATTGAATTTAAGTTGAATTTTCTTACATTTTTCATTAAAACAAATTATAATTGAATGTTTGCCTCAAAAAACATGAAGGGAAACCCATCCATTGAGAAGAAAAGTTCATTTATTGTCACTCCTGCCTTCAAAAGCGTTATTACTGGCTTTAAATGGATTTATAATCTCATTACTGATTTTAAGTTGAATTTTCTTATAACTTTGGTTAAAACAGAATATAATTGAATGTTTGCCTCCAGAAACGTGACGCGAAAGCCATCCATTGACAACAAAAGTTTATTTATAGTCACTCATGCCTTCGAAAGCCTTATTACTCGCTTTAAATACTTTTATAGTCTCATTATTGATTTTAAGGTGAATATTCTTACATTTTTTGTTAACAAAGATTATAATTGAATGTTTGCCTCGTGAAACATGAAGCGAAAGCCATCCATTTAGAAGAAAAGTTCATTTATTGTCACTCCTGCCTTCGAAAGCGTTATTACTGGCTTTAAATGGATTTATAATCTCATTATTGATTTTAAGTTGAATTTTCTTATAACTTTGGTTAAAACAGAATATAATTGAATGTTTGCCTCCAGAAACGAGACGCGAAAGCCATCCATTGACAACAAAAGTTTATTTATAGTCACTCATGCCTTCGGAAGCCTTATTACTCGCTTTAAATACTTTTATAGTCTCATTATTGATTTTAAGTTGAATATTCTTACATTTTTGGTTAACAAAGATTATAATTGAATGTTTACCTCGGGAAACATGAAGCGAAAGCCATTTATTGACAAGAAAAGTTCATTTATAGTCACTCATTCGTTTGAAAGCGTTATTATTGGTTTTAAATGGATTTATAATCTCATTATTGATTTTAAGTTGAATTTTCTTAGAATTTTGGTTAAAATAGAATATAATTGAATGTTTGCCTCGAGAAACGTGACGCGAAAGCCATCCATTGACAACAAAAGTTTATTTATCGTCACTCATGCCTTCGGAAGCCTTATTACTCACTTTAAATGCTTTTATTGTCTCAAAATTGATTTTAAGTTGAATTTTCTTACATTTTTCATTAAAACAAATTATAATTGAATGTTTGTTTCAGAAAACATGAAGGGAAACCCATCCATTGAGAAGAAAAGTTCATTTATTGTCACTCTTGCCTTCGAAAGCGTTATTACTGGCTTTAAATGGATTTATAATCTCATTATTTATTGTAAGTTGAATTTTCTTATAACTTTGGTTAAAACAGAATATAATTGAATGTTTGCCTCCAGAAACGAGACGCGAAAGTCATCCATTGACAACAAAAGTTTATTTATAGTCACTCATGCCTTCGGAAGCCTTATTACTCGCTTTAAATACTTTTATAGTCTCATTATTGATTTTAAGTTGAATATTCTTACATTTTTGGTTAACAAAGATTATAATTGAATGTTTACCTCGGGAAACATGAAGCGAAAGCCATTTATTGACAAGAAAAGTTCATTTATAGTCACTCATTCGTTTGAAAGCGTTATTATTGGTTTTAAATGGATTTATAATCTCATTATTGATTTTAAGTTGAATTTTCTTAGAATTTTGGTTAAAACAGAATATAATTGAATGTTTGCCTCGAGAAACGTGACGCGAAAGCCATCCATTGACAACAAAAGTTTATTTATCGTCACTCATGCCTTCGGAAGCCTTATTACTCGCTTTAAATGCTTTTATTGTCTCAAAATTGATTTTAAGTTGAATTTTCTTACATTTTTCATTAAAACAAATTATAATTGAATGTTTGTTTCAGAAAACATGAAGGGAAACCCATCCATTGAGAAGAAAAGTTCATTTATTGTCACTCTTGCCTTCGAAAGCGTTATTACTGGCTTTAAATGGATTTATAATCTCATTATTTATTGTAAGTTGAATTTTCTTATAACTTTGGTTAAAACAGAATATAATTGAACGTTTGCCTCCAGAAACGAGACGCGCAAGCCATCCATTGACAACAAAAGTTTATTTATAGTCACTCATACCTTCGAAAGCCTTATTACTCGCTTTAAATACTTTTATAGTGTCATTATTGATTTTAAGTTGAATATTCTTACATTTTTGGTTAAGAAAGATTATAATTGAGTGTTTGCCTCATAAAACATGAAGCAAAACCCATCCATTTAGAAGAAAAGTTCATTTATTGTCACTCCTGCCTTCGAAAGCGTTATTACTTGCTTTAAATGGATTTATAATCTCATTATTGATATTAAGTTGAATTTTCTTATAACTTTTGTTAAAACAGAATATAATTGAATGTTTGCCTCAAGAAACGTGACGCGAAAGCCATCCATTGACAACAAAAGTTTATTTATAGTCACTCATGCCTTCGGAAGCCTTATTACTCGCTTTAAATACTTTTATAGTCTCATTATTGATTTTAAGTTGAATATTCTTACATTTTTGGTTAACAAAGATTATAATTGAATGTTTACCTCGGGAAACATGAAGCGAAAGCCATTTATTGACAAGAAAAGTTCATTTATAGTCACTCATTCGTTTGAAAGCGTTATTATTGGTTTTAAATGGATTTATAATCTCATTATTGATTTTAAGTTGAATTTTCTTAGAATTTTTGTTAAAACAGAATATAATTGAATGTTTGCCTCGAGAAACGTGACGCGAAAGCCATCCATTGACAACAAAAGTTTATTTATCGTCACTCATGCCTTCGGAAGCCTTATTACTCGCTTTAAATGCTTTTATTGTCTCAAAATTGATTTTAAGTTGAATTTTCTTACATTTTTCATTAAAACAAATTATAATTGAATGTTTGTTTCCGAAAACATGAAGGGAAACCCATCCATTGAGAAGAAAAGTTCATTTATTGTCACTCTTGCCTTCGAAAGCGTTATTACTGGCTTTAAATGGATTTATAATCTCATTATTTATTGTAAGTTGAATTTTCTTATAACTTTGGTTAAAACAGAATATAATTGAACGTTTGCCTCCAGAAACGAGACGCGCAAGCCATCCATTGACAACAAAAGTTTATTTATAGTCACTCATACCTTCGAAAGCCTTATTACTCCCTTTAAATACTTTTATAGTGTCATTATTGATTTTAAGTTGAATATTCTTACATTTTTGGTTAAGAAAGATTATAATTGAGTGTTTGCCTCATAAAACATGAAGCAAAACCCATCCATTTAGAAGAAAAGTTCATTTATAGTCACTCATTCGTTTGAAAGCGTTATTATTGGTTTTAAATGGATTTATAATCTCATTATTGATTTTAAGTTGAATTTTCTTAAAATTTTGGTTAAAACAGAATATAATTGAATGTTTACCTCGAGAAACGTGACGCGAAAGTCATCCGTTGACAAAAAAGTTTATTTATAGTTACTCATGCCTTCGGAAGCCCTATTACTTGCTTTAAATACTTTTATAGTCTCATTATTGATTTTAAGTTGAATATTCTTACATTTTTGGTTAACAAAGATTATAATTGAATGTTTAGCTCGGGAAAAATGAAGCGAAAGCCATTTATTGACAAGAAAAGTTCATTTATAGGCACTCATTCCTTTGAAAGCGTTATTATTGGTTTTAAATGGATTTATAATCTCATTATTGATTTTAAGTTGAATTTTCTTATAATTTTGGTTAAAACAGAATGTAATTGAATGTTTGCCTCGAGAAACGTGATGCGAAAGCTATCCATTGACAACAAAAGTTTATTTATAGTCACTCATGCCTTCGGAAGCCTTATTACTCGCTTTAAATACTTTTATAGTCTCATTATTGATTTTAAGTTGAATATTCTTACATTTTTGGTTAAGAAAGATTATAATTGAATGTTTGCCTCAGGAAGCATGAAGCGAAAGCCATTTATTGACAAGAAAAGTTCATTTATAGTCACTCATTCCTTTGAAAGCGTTATTATTGGTTTTAAATGGATTTATAATCTCATTATTGATTTTAAGTTGAATTTTCTTATAATTTTGGTTAAAACAGAATATAATTGAATGTTTGCCTCGAGAAACGTGATGCGAAAGCCATCGATTGATAACAAAAGTTTATTTATAGTCACTCATGCCTTCGGAAGCCTTATTACTCGCTTTAAATGCTTTTATTGTCTCAAAATTGATTTTAAGTTGAATTTTCTTATAACTTTCGTTAAAACAGAATATAATTGAATATTTGCCTCGAGAAACGTGACGCGAAAGCCATCCATTAACAACAAAAGTTTATTTATAGTCACTCATGCCTTCGGAAGCCTTATTACTCGTTTTAAATACTTTTATAGTCTCATTATTTATTTTAAGTTGAATATTCTTACATTTTTTGTTAACAAAGATTATAATTGAATGTTTGCCTCGGGAAACATGAAGCGAAAGCCATTTATTGACAAGAAAAGTTCATTTATAGTCACTCATTCCTTTGAAAGCGTTATTATTGGTTTTATATGGATTTATAATCTCATTATTGATTTTAAGTTGAATTTTCTTATAATTTTGGTTAAAATAGAATATAATTGAATGTTTGCCTCGAGAAACGTGACGCGAAAGCCATCCATTGACAACAAAAGTTTATTTATAGTGACTCATGCCTTCGGAAGCCTTATTACTCGCTTTAAATGCTTTTATTGTCTCAAAATTGATTTTAAGTTGAATTTTCTTACATTTTTCATTAAAACAAATTATAATTGAATGTTTGCCTCAAAAAACATGAAGGGAAACCCATCCATTGAGAAGAAAAGTTCATTTATTGTCACTCCTGCCTTCGAAAGCGTTATTACTGGCTTTAAATGGATTTATAATCTCATTACTGATTTTAAGTTGAATTTTCTTATAACTTTGGTTAAAACAGAATATAATTGAATGTTTGCCTCCAGAAACGTGACGCGAAAGCCATCCATTGACAACAAAAGTTTATTTATAGTCACTCATGCCTTCGAAAGCCTTATTACTCGCTTTAAATACTTTTATAGTCTCATTATTGATTTTAAGGTGAATATTCTTACATTTTTTGTTAACAAAGATTATAATTGAATGTTTGCCTCGGGAAACATGAAGCGAAAGCCATTTATTGACAAGAAAAGTTCATTTATAGTCACTCATTCCTTTGAAAGCTTTATTATTGGTTTTAAAGGGATTTATAATCGCATTATTGATTTTAAGTTGAATTTTCTTATAATTTTGGTTAAAATAGAATATAATTGAATGTTTGCCTCAAGAAACGTGACGCGAAAGCCATCCATTGACAACAAAAGTTTATTTATCGTCACTCATGCCTTCGGAAGCCTTATTACTCGCTTTAAATGCTTTTATTGTCTCAAAATTGATTTTAAGTTGAATTTTCTTACATTTTTCATTAAAACAAATTATAATTGAATGTTTGTTTCAGAAAACATGAAGGGAAACCCATCCATTGAGAAGAAAAGTTCATTTATTGTCACTCTTGCCTTCGAAAGCGTTATTACTGGCTTTAAATGGATTTATAATCTCATTATTGATTGTAAGTTGAATTTTCTTATAACTTTGGTTAAAACAGAATATAATTGAATGTTTGCCTCCAGAAACGAGACGCGAAAGTCATCCATTGACAACAAAAGTTTATTTATAGTCACTCATGCCTTCGAAAGCCTTATTACTCGCTTTAAATACTTTTATACTCTCATTATTGATTTTAAGTTGAATATTCTTACATTTTTGGTTAAGAAAGATTATAATTGAGTGTTTGCCTCAAAAAACATGAAGCGAAACCCATCCATTTAGAAGAAAAGTTCATTTATTGTCACTCCTGCCTTCGAAAGCGTTATTACTGGCTTTAAATGGATTTATAATCTCATTATTGATTTTAAGTTGAATTTTCTTATAACTTTGGTTAAAACAGAATATAATTGAATGTTTGCCTCAAGAAACGTGACGCGAAAGCCATCCATTGACAACAAAAGTTTATTTATAGTCACTCATGCCTTCGGAAGCCTTATTACTCGCTTTAAATACTTTTATAGTCTCATTATTGATTTTAAGTTGAATATTCTTACATTTTTGGTTAACAAAGATTATAATTGAATGTTTACCTCGGGAAACATGAAGCGAAAGCCATTTATTGACAAGAAAAGTTCATTTATAGTCACTCATTCGTTTGAAAGCGTTATTATTGGTTTTAAATGGATTTATAATCTCATTATTGATTTTAAGTTGAATTTTCTTAGAGTTTTGGTTAAAACAGAATATAATTGAATGTTTGCCTCGAGAAACGTGACGCGAAAGTCATCCATTGACAAAAAAGTTTATTTATAGTCACTCATGCCTTCGGAAGCCCTATTACTTGCTTTAAATACTTTTATAGTCTCATTATTGATTTTAAGTTGAATATTCTTACATTTTTGGTTAACAAAGATTATAATTGAATGTTTAGCTCGGGAAAAATGAAGCGAAAGCCATTTATTGATAAGAAAAGTTCATTTATAGGCACTCATTCCTTTGAAAGCGTTATTATTGGTTTTAAATGGATTTATAATCTCATTATTGATTTTAAGTTGAATTTTCTTATAATTTTGGTTAAAACAGAATGTAATTGAACGTTTGCCTCGAGAAACGTGACGCGAAAGCTATCCATTGGCAACAAAAGTTTATTTATAGTCACTCATGCCTTCGAAAGCCTTATTACTCGCTTTAAATACTTTTATAGTCTCATTATTGATTTTAAGTTGAATATTCTTACATTTTTGGTTAAGAAAGATTATAATTGAATGTTTGCCTCAGGAAACATGAAGCGAAAGCCATTTATTGACAAGAAAAGTTCATTTATAGTCACTCATTCCTTTGAAAGCGTTATTATTGGTTTTAAATGGATTTATAATCTCATTATTGATTTTAAGTTGAATTTTCTTATAATTTTGGTTAAAACAGAATATAATTGAATGTTTGCCTCGAGAAACGTGATGCGACAGCCATCGATTGATAACAAAAGTTTATTTATAGTCACTCATGCCTTCGGAAGCCTTATTACTCGCTTTAAATGCTTTTATTGTCTCAAAATTGATTTTAAGTTGAATTTTCTTACATTTTTCATTAAAACAAATTATAATTGAATGTTTGCCTCAGAAAACATGAAGGGAAACCCATCTATTGAGAAGAAAAGTTCATTTATTATCACTCCTGCCTTCGAAAGCGTTATTACTGGCTTTAAATGGATTTATAATCTCATTACTGATTTTAAGTTGAATTTTCTTATAACTTTGGTTAAAACAGAATATAATTGAATGTTTGCCTCCAGAAACGTGACGCGAAAGCCATCCATTGACAACAAAAGTTTATTTATAGTCACTCATGCCTTCGGAAGCCTTATTACTCGTTTTAAATACTTTTATAGTCTCATTATTAATTTTAAGTTGAATATTCTTATATTTTTGGTTAAGAAAGATTATAATTGAATGTTTGCCTCAGGAAACATGAAGCGAAAGCCATTTATTGACAAGAAAAGTTCATTTATAGTCACTCATTCGTTTGAAAGCATTATTATTGGTTTTAAATGGATTTATAATCTCATTATTGATTTTAAGTTGAATTTTCTTATAACTTTGGTTAAAACAGAATATAATTGAATATTTACCTCGAGAAACGTGACGCGAAAGCCATCCATTAACAACAAAAGTTTATTTATAGTCACTCATGCCTTCGGAAGCCTTATTACTCGTTTTAAATACTTTTATAGTCTCATTATTTATTTTAAGTTGAATATTCTTATATTTTTTGTTAACAAAGATTATAATTGAATGTTTGCCTCGGGAAACATGAAGCGAAAGCCATTTATTGACAAGAAAAGTTCATTTATAGTCACTCATTCCTTTGAAAGCGTTATTATTGGTTTTATATGGATTTATAATCTCATTATTGATATTAAGTTGAATTTTCTTATAATTTTGGTTAAAATAGAATATAATTGAATGTTTGCCTCGAGAAACGTGACGCGAAAGCCATCCATCGACAACAAAAGTTTATTTATAGTCACTCATGCCTTCGAAAGCCTTATTACTCGCTTTAAATGCTTTTATTGTCTCAAAATTGATTTTAAGTTGAATTTAATTACATTTTTCATTAAAACAAATTATAATTGAATGTTTGCCTCAGAAAACATGAAGGGAAACCCATCTATTGAGAAGAAAAGTTCATTTATTGTCACTCCTGCCTTCGAAAGCGTTATTACTGGCTTTAAATGGATTTATAATCTCATTACTGATTTTAAGTTGAATTTTCTTATAACTTTGGTTAAAACAGAATACAATTGAATGTTTGCCTCTAGAAACGTGACGCGAAAGCCATCCATTGACAACAAAAGTTTATTTATAGTCACTCATGCCTTCGAAAGCCTTATTACTCGCTTTAAATACTTTTATAGTCTCATTATTGATTTTAAGTTGAATATTCTTACATATTTGGTTAAGAAAGATTATAATTAAATGTTTGCCTCGGGAAACATGAAGCGAAAGCCATTTATTGACAAGAAAAGTTCATTTATAGTCACTCATTCCTTTGAAAGCTTTATTATTGGTTTTAAATGGATTTATAATCGCATTATTGATTTTAAGTTGAATTTTCTTATAATTTTGGTTAAAACAGATATTAATTGAATGTTTGCCTCGAGAAACGTGACGCGAAAGCCATCCATAGACAAAAAAAGTTTGTTTGTAGTCACTCATGCCTTCGAAAGCCTTATTACTCGCTTTAAATACTTTTATAGTCTCATTATTGATTTTAGGTTGAATATTCTTACACTTTTTGTTAACAAAGATTATAATTGAATGTTTGCCTCGGGAAACATGAAGCGAAAACCATTTATTGATAAGAAAAGTTCATTTATAGTCACTCATTCCTTTGAAAGCGTTATTATTGGTTTTAAATGGATTTATAATCTCATTATTGATTTTAAGTTAAATTTTCTTATAATTTTGGTTAAAACAGAATATAATTGAATGTTTACCTCGAGAAACGTGACGCGAAAGCCATCCATTGACAACAAAAGTTTATTTATAGTCACTCATGCCTTCGAAAGCCTTATTACTCGCTTTAAATACTTTTATAGTCTCATTATTGATTTTAAGTTGAATATTCTTACATTTTTGGTTAAGAAAGATTATAATTGAATGTTTGCCTCGGGAAACATGAAGCGAAAGCCATTTATTGACAAGAAAAGTTCATTTATAGTAACTCACTCTTTTGAAAACGTTATTATTGGTTTTAAATGGATTTATCGTCTCATTATTGATTTTAAGTTGAATTTTCTTATAATTTAGGTCAAAACAGAATATAATTGCATTTTTACCTCGAGAAACGTGACGCGAAAGCCATCCATTGATAAGAAAGTTTATTTATAGTCACTCAGGCCTTCGGAAGTCTTATTACTCGCTTTAAATACTTTTATAGTCTCATTATTGATTTTAAGTTAAATATTCTTACATTTTTGGTTAAGAAAGATTATAATTGATTGTTTACCTTGGGAAACCTGATGCGAAAGCCATTTATTGACAAGAAAAGTTCATTTATAGTCACTCATTCCTTTGAAAACGTTATTATTGGTTTTAAATGGATTTATAATCTCATTATTGATTTTAAGTTGAATTTTCTTATAATTTTGGTTAAAATACCATATAATTGAATGTTTGCCTCGAGAAACGTGACGCGAAAGCCAACCATTGACAACAAAAGTTTATTTATAGTCACTCATGCCTTCGAAAGCCTTATTACTCGCTTTAAATACTTTTATAGTCTCATTATTGATTTTAAGTTGAATATTCTTACATTTTTGGTTAAGAAAGATTATAATTGAATGTTTGCCTCGGGAAACGTGACGCGAAAGCTATCGATTGATAACAAAAGTTTATTTATAGTCACTCATGCCTTCGGAAGCCTTATTACTCGCTTTAAATGCTTTTATTGTCTCAAAATTGATTTTAAGTTGAATTTTCTTATAACTTTCGTTAAAACAGAATATAATTGAATATTTGCCTCGAGAAACGTGACGCGAAAGCCATCCATTAACAACAAAAGTTTATTTATAGTCACTCATGCCTTCGGAAGCCTTATTACTCGTTTTAAATACTTTTATAGTCTCATTATTTATTTTAAGTTGAATATTCTTACATTTTTTGTTAACAAAGATTATAATTGAATGTTTGCCTCGGGAAACATGAAGCGAAAGCCATTTATTGACAAGAAAAGTTAATTTATAGTCACTCATTCCTTTGAAAGCGTTATTATTGGTTTTATATGGATTTATAATCTCATTATTGATATTAAGTTGAATTTTCTTATAATTTTGGTTAAAATAGAATATAATTGAATGTTTGCCTCGAGAAACGTGACGCGAAAGCCATCCATTGACAACAAAAGTTTATTTATAGTCACTCATGCCTTCGAAAGCCTTATTACTCGCTTTAAATGCTTTTATTGGCTCAAAATTGATTTTAAGTTGAATTTTCTTACATTTTTCATTAAAACAAATTATAATTGAATGTTTGCCTCAGAAAACATGAAGGGAAACCCATCTATTGAGAAGAAAAGTTCATTTATTGTCACTCCTGCCTTCGAAAGCGTTATTACTGGCTTTAAATGGATTTATAATCTCATTACTGATTTTAAGTTGAATTTTCTTATAACTTTGGTTAAAACAGAATATAATTGAATGTTTGCCTCCAGAAACGTGACGCGAAAGCCATCCATTGACAACAAAAGTTTATTTATAGTCACTCATGCCTTCGAAAGCCTTATTACTCGCTTTAAATACTTTTATAGTCTCATTATTGATTTTAAGTTGAATATTCTTACATTTTTGGTTAAGAAAGATTATAATTGAATGTTTGCCTCGGGAAACATGAAGCGAAAGCCATTTATTGACAAGAAAAGTTCATTTATAGTAACTCACTCTTTTGAAAACTTTATTATTGGTTTTAAATGGATTTATCGTCTCATTATTGATTTTAAGTTGAATTTTCTTATAATTTAGGTTAAAACAGAATATAATTGCATTTTTGCCTCGAGAAACGTGACGCGAAAGCCATCCATTGACAAGAAAGTTTATTTATAGTCACTCAGGCCTTCGAAAGCCTTATTACTCGCTTTAAATACTTTTATAGTCTCATTATTGATTTTAAGTTGAATATTCTTACATTTTTGGTTAAGAAAGATTATAATTGAATGTTTGCCTCGGGAAACATGAAGCGAAAGCCATTTATTGACAAGAAAAGTTCATTTATAGTAACTCACTCTTTTGAAAACGTTATTATTGGTTTTATATGGATTTATCGTCTCATTATTGATTTTAAGTTGAATTTTCTTATAATTTAGGTTAAAACAGAATATAATTGCATTTTTGCCTCGAGAAACGTGACGCGAAAGCCATCCATTGACAAGAAAGTTTATTTATAGTCACTCAGGCCTTCGAAAGCCTTATTACTCGCTTTAAATACTTTTATAGTCTCATTACTGATTTTAAGTTAAATATTCTTACATTTTTGGTTAAGAAAGATTATAATTGATTGTTTACCTTGGGAAACCTGAAGCGAAAGCCATTTATTGACAAGAAAAGTTCATTTATAGTCACTCATTCCTTTGAAAGCGTTATTATTGGTTTTAAATGGATTTATAATCTCATTATTGATTTTAAGTTGAATTTTCTTATAATTTTGGTTAAAACAGAATATAATTGAATGTTTGCCTCGAGAAACGTGATGCGAAAGCCATCGATTGATAACAAAAGTGTATTTGTAGTCACTCATGCCTTCGGAAGCCTTATTACTCGCTTTAAATGCTTTTATTGTCTCAAAATTGATTTTAAGTTGAATATTCTTACATTTTTGGTTAAGAAAGATTATAATTGAATGTTTGCCTCGGGAAACATGAAGCGAAAGCCATTTATTGACAAGAAAAGTTCATTTATAGTAACTCACTCTTTTGAAAACGTTATTATTGGTTTTAAATGGATTTATCGTCTCATTACTGATTTTAAGTTGAATTTTCTTATAATTTAGGTTAAAACAGAATATAATTGCATTTTTGCCTCGAGAAACGTGACGCGAAAGCCATCCATTGACAAGAAAGTTTATTTATAGTCACTCAGGCCTTCGGAAGCCTTATTACTCGCTTTAAATACTTTTATAGTCTCATTATTGATTTTAAGTTAAATATTCTTACATTTTTGGTTAAGAAAGATTATAATTGATTGTTTACCTTGGGAAACCTGAAGCAAAAGCCATTTATTGACAAGAAAAGTTCATTTATAGTCACTCATTCCTTTGAAAACGTTATTATTGGTTTTAAATGGATTTATAATCTCATGATTGATTTTAAGTTGAATTTTCTTATAATTTTGGTTAAAATACCATATAATTGAATGTTTGCCTCGAGAAACGTGACGCGAAAGCCATCCATTGACAACAAAAGTTTATTTATAGTCACTCATGCCTTCGAAAGCTTTATTACTCGCTTTAAATACTTTTATAGTCTCATTATTGATTTTAAGTTGAATATTCTTACATTTTTGGTTAAGAAAGATTATAATTGAATGTTTGCCTCGGGAAACATGAAGCGAAAGCCATTTATTGACAAGAAAAGTTCATTTATAGTCACTCATTCCTTTGAAAGCGTTATTATTGGTTTTAAATGGATTTGTAATCTCATTATTGATTTTAAGTTGAATTTTCTTATAATTTTGGTTAAAACAGAATATAATTGAATGTTTACCTCGAGAAACGTGATGCGAAAGCCATCCATTGATAACAAAAGTTTATTTATAGTCACCCATACCTTCAGAAGTCTTATTACTCGCTTTAAATGCTTTTATTGTCTCAAAACTGATTTTAAGTTGAATTTTCTTACATTTTTCATTAAAACAGATTATAATTGAATGTTTGCCTCAGAAAACATGAAGCGAAACCCATCCATTGAAAAGAAAAGTTCATTTATTGTCACTCCTGCCTTCGAAAGCGTTATTACTGGCTTTAAATGGATTTATAATCTCATTATTGATTTTAAGTTGAATTTTCTTATAACTTTGGTTAAAACAGAATATAATTGAATGTTTGCCTCCAGAAACGTGACACGAAAGCCATCTATTGACAACAAAAGTTTATTTATAGTCACTCATGCCTTCGGAAGCCTTATTACTCGTTTTAAATACTTTTATAGTCTCATTATTAATTTTAAGTTGAATATTCTTACATTTTTGGTTAAGAAAGATTATAATTGAATGTTTGCCTCAGGAAACATGAAGCGAAAGCCATTTATTGACAAGAAAAGTTCATTTATAGTCACTCATTCCTTTGAAAGCGTTATTATTGGTTTTAAATGGATTTATAATCTCATTATTGATTTTAAGTTGAATTTTCTTATAATTTTGGTTAAAACAGAATATAATTGAATGTTTGCCTCGAGAAACGTGATGCGAAAGCCATCGATTGATAACAAAAGTGTATTTATAGTCACTCATGCCTTCGGAATCCTTATTACTCGCTTTAAATGCTTTTATTGTCTCAAAATTGATTTTAAGTTGAATTTTCTTATAACTTTGGTTAAAACATAATATAATTGAATATTTGCCTCGAGAAACGTGACGCGAAAGCCATCCATTAACAACAAAAGTTTATTTATAGTCACTCATGCCTTCGGAAGCCTTATTACTCGTTTTAAATACTTTTATAGTCTCATTATTTATTTTGAGTTGAATATTCTTACATTTTTTGTTAACAAAGATTATAATTGAATGTTTGCCTCGGGAAACATGAAGCGAAAGCCATTTATTGACAAGAAAAGTTCATTTATAGTCACTCATTCCTTTGAAAGCGTTATTATTGGTTTTATATGGATTTATAATCTCATTATTGATATTAAGTTGAATTTTCTTATAATTTTGGTTAAAATAGAATATAATTGAATGTTTGCCTCGAGAAACGTGACGCGAAAGCCATCGATTGACAACAAAAGTTTATTTATAGTCACTCATGCCTTCGAAAGCCTTATTACTCGCTTTAAATGCTTTTATTGTCTCAAAATTGATTTTAAGTTGAATTTTCTTACATTTTTCATTAAAACAAATTATAATTGAATGTTTGCCTCAGAAAACATGAAGGGAAACCCATCTATTGAGAAGAAAACTTCATTTATTGTCACTCCTGCCTTCGAAAGCGTTATTACTGGCTTTAAATGGATTTATAATCTCATTACTGATTTTAAGTTGAATTTTCTTATAACTTTGGTTAAAACAGAATATAATTGAATGTTTGCCTCCAGAAACGTGACGCGAAAGCCATCCATTGACAACAAAAGTTTATTTATAGTCACTCATGCCTTCGAAAGCCTTATTACTCGCTTTAAATACTTTTATAGTCTCATTATTGATTTTAAGTTGAATATTCTTACATATTTGGTTAAGAAAGATTATAATTGAATGTTTGCCTTGGGAAACATGAAGCGAAAGCCATTTATTGACAAGAAAAGTTCATTTATAGTCACTCATTCCTTTGAAAGCTTTATTATTGGTTTTAAATCGATTTATAATCGCATTATTGATTTTAAGTTGAATTTTCTTATAATTTTGGTTAAAACAGATATGAATTGAATGTTTGCCTCGAGAAACGTGACGCGAAAGCCATCCATAGACAAAAAAAGTTTGTTTATAGTCACTCATGCCTTCGAAAGCCTTATTACTCGCTTTAAATACTTTTATAGTCTCATTATTGATTTTAGGTTGAATATTCTTACACTTTTTGTTAACAAAGATTATAATTGAATGTTTGCCTCGGGAAACCTGAAGCGAAAGCCATTTATTGATAAGAAAAGTTCATTTATAGTCACTCATTCCTTTGAAAGCGTTATTATTGGTTTTAAATGGATTTATAATCTCATTATTGATTTTAAGTTAAATTTTCTTATAATTTTGGTTAAAACAGAATATAATTGAATGTTTACCTCGAGAAACGTGACGCGAAAGCCATCCATTGACAACAAAAGTTTATTTATAGTCACTCATGCCTTCGAAAGCCTTATTACTCGCTTTAAATACTTTTATAGTCTCATTATTGATTTTAAGTTGAGTATTCTTACATTTTTGTTTAAGAAAGATTATAATTGAATGTTTGCCTCGGGAAACATGAAGCGAAAGCCATTTATTGACAAGAAAAGTTCATTTATAGTAACTCACTCTTTTGAAAATGTTATTATTGGTTTTAAATGGATTTATCGTCTCATTATTGATTTTAAGTTGAATTTTCTTATAATTTAGGTTAAAACAGAATATAATTGCATTTTTGCCTCGAGAAACGTGATGCGAAAGCCATCCATTGACAAGAAAGTTTATTTATAGTCACTCAGGCCTTCGAAAGCCTTATTACTCGCTTTAAATACTTTTATAGTCTCATTATTGATTTTAAGTTGAGTATTCTTACATTTTTGTTTAAGAAAGATTATAATTGAATGTTTGCCTCGGGAAACATGAAGCGAAAGCCATTTATTGACAAGAAAAGTTCATTTATAGTAACTCACTCTTTTGAAAACGTTATTATTGGTTTTAAATGGATTTATCGTCTCATTATTGATTTTAAGTTGAATTTTCTTATAATTTAGGTTAAAACAGAATATAATTGCATTTTTGCCTCGAGAAACGTGACGCGAAAGCCATCCATTGACAAGAAAGTTTATTTATAGTCACTCAGGCCTTCGAAAGCCTTATTACTCGCTTTAAATACTTTTATAGTCTCATTATTGATTTTAAGTTAAATATTCTTACATTTTTGGTTAAGAAAGATTATAATTGATTGTTTACCTTGGGAAACCTGAAGCGAAAGCCATTTATTGACAAGAAAAGTTCATTTATAGTCACTCATTCCTTTGAAAACGTTATTATTGGTTTTAAATGGATTTATAATCTCATTATTGATTTTAAGTTGAATTTTCTTATAATTTTGGTTAAAATACCATATAATTGAATGTTTGCCTCGAGAAACGTGACGCGAAAGCCATCCATTGACAACAAAAGTTTATTTATAGTCACTCATGCCTTCGAAAGCCTTATTACTCGCTTTAAATACTTTTATAGTCTCATTATTGATTTTAAGTTGAATATTCTTACATTTTTGGTTAAGAAAGATTATAATTGAATGTTTGCCTCGGGAAACATGAAGCGAAAGCCATTTATTGACAAGAAAAGTTCATTTATAGTAACTCACTCTTTTGAAAACTTTATTATTGGTTTTAAATGGATTTATCGTCTCATTATTGATTTTAAGTTGAATTTTCTTATAATTTAGGTTAAAACAGAATATAATTGCATTTTTGCCTCGAGAAACGTGACGCGAAAGCCATCCATTGACAAGAAAGTTTATTTATAGTCACTCAGGCCTTCGAAAGCCTTATTACTCGCTTTAAATACTTTTATAGTCTCATTATTGATTTTAAGTTGAATATTCTTACATTTTTGGTTAAGAAAGATTATAATTGAATGTTTGCCTCGGGAAACATGAAGCGAAAGCCATTTATTGACAAGAAAAGTTCATTTATAGTAACTCACTCTTTTGAAAACGTTATTATTGGTTTTATATGGATTTATCGTCTCATTATTGATTTTAAGTTGAATTTTCTTATAATTTAGGTTAAAACAGAATATAATTGCATTTTTGCCTCGAGAAACGTGACGCGAAAGCCATCCATTGACAAGAAAGTTTATTTATAGTCACTCAGGCCTTCGAAAGCCTTATTACTCGCTTTAAATACTTTTATAGTCTCATTATTGATTTTAAGTTAAATATTCTTACATTTTTGGTTAAGAAAGATTATAATTGATTGTTTACCTTGGGAAACCTGAAGCGAAAGCCATTTATTGACAACAAAAGTTCATTTATAGTCAC
Source organism: Theobroma cacao (assembly GCF_053813885.1). Classification (NCBI taxonomy): domain Eukaryota; kingdom Viridiplantae; phylum Streptophyta; class Magnoliopsida; order Malvales; family Malvaceae; genus Theobroma; species Theobroma cacao. The sequence goes on from NC_142647.1 coordinate 29,145,219, forward strand.
TCATTCCTTTGAAAGCGTTATTATTGGTTTTAAATCGATTTATAATCTCATTATTGATTTTAAGTTAAATTTTCTTATAATTTTGGTTAAAACAGAATATAATTGAATGTTTACCTCGAGAAACGTGACGCGAAAGCCATCCATTGACAACAAAAGTTTATTTATAGTCACTCATGCCTTCGAAAGCCTTATTACTCGCTTTAAATACTTTTATAGTCTCATTATTGATTTTAAGTTGAATATTCTTACATTTTTGTTTAAGAAAGATTATAATTGAATGTTTGCCTCGGGAAACATGAAGCGAAAGCCATTTATTGACAAGAAAAGTTCATTTATAGTAACTCACTCTTTTGAAAACGTTATTATTGGTTTTAAATGGATTTATCGTCTCATTATTGATTTTAAGTTGAATTTTCTTATAATTTAGGTTAAAACAGAATATAATTGCATTTTTGCCTCGAGAAACGTGATGCGAAAGCCATCAAGTGACAAGAAAGTTTATTTATAGTCACTCAGGCCTTCGAAAGCCTTATTACTCGCTTTAAATACTTTTATAGTCTCATTATTGATTTTAAGTTAAATATTCTTACATTTTTGGTTAAGAAAGATTATAATTGATTGTTTACCTTGGGAAACCTGAAGCGAAAGCCATTTATTGATAAGAAAAGTTCATTTATAGTCACTCATTCCTTTGAAAACGTTATTATTGGTTTTAAATGGATTTATAATCTCATTATTGATTTTAAGTTGAATTTTCCTATAATTTTGGTTAAAATACCATATAATTGAATGTTTGCCTCGAGAAACGTGACGCGAAAGCCATCCATTGACAACAAAAGTTTATTTATAGTCACTCATGCCTTCGAAAGCCTTATTACTCGCTTTAAATACTTTTATAGTCTCATTATTGATTTTAAGTTGAATATTCTTACATTTTTGGTTAAGAAAGATTATAATTGAATGTTTGCCTCGGGAAACATGAAGCGAAAGCCATTTATTGACAAGAAAAGTTCATTTATAGTAACTCACTCTTTTGAAAACGTTATTATTGGTTTTAAATGGATTTATCGTCTCATTATTGATTTTAAGTTGAATTTTCTTATAATTTAGGTTAAAACAGAATATAATTGCATTTTTGCCTCGAGAAACGTGACGCGAAAGCCATCCATTGACAAGAAAGTTTATTTATAGTCACTCAGGCCTTCGAAAGCCTTATTACTCGCTTTAAATACTTTTATAGTCTCATTATTGATTTTAAGTTAAATATTCTTACATTTTTGGTTAAGAAAGATTATAATTGATTGTTTACCTTGGGAAACCTGAAGCGAAAGCCATTTATTGACAAGAAAAGTTCATTTATAGTCACTCATTCCTTTGAAAGCGTTATTATTGGTTTTAAATGGATTTATAATCTCATTATTGATTTTAAGTTGAATTTTCTTATAATTTTGGTTAAAACAGAATATAATTGAATGTTTGCCTCGAGAAACGTGATGCGAAAGCCATCGATTGATAACAAAAGTGTATTTGTAGTCACTCATGCCTTCGGAAGCCTTATTACTCGCTTTAAATGCTTTTATTGTCTCAAAATTGATTTTAAGTTGAATTTTCATATAACTTTGGTTAAAACAGAATATAATTGAATATTTGCCTTGAGAAACGTGACGCGAAAGCCATCCATTAACAACAAAAGTTTATTTATAGTCACTCATGCCTTCGGAAGCCTTATTACTCGTTTTAAATACTTTTATAGTCTCATTATTTATTTTAAGTTGAATATTCTTACATTTTTTGTTAACAAAGATTATAATTGAATGTTTGCCTCGGGAAACATGAAGCGAAAGCCATTTATTGACAAGAAAAGTTCATTTATAGTAACTCACTCTTTTGAAAACGTTATTATTGGTTTTAAATGGATTTATCGTCTCATTATTGATTTTAAGTTGAATTTTCTTATAATTTAGGTTAAAACAGAATATAATTGCATTTTTGCCTGGAGAAACGTGACGCGAAAGCCATCCATTGACAACAAAAGTTTATTTATAGTCACTCATGCCTTCGAAAGCCTTATTACTCGCTTTAAATGCTTTTATTGTCTCAAAATTGATTTTAAGTTGAATTTTCTTACATTTTTCATTAAAACAAATTATAATTGAATGTTTGCCTCAGAAAACATGAAGGGAAACCCATCTATTGAGAAGAAAAGTTCATTTATTGTCACTCTTGCCTTCGAAAGCGTTATTACTAGCTTTAAATGGATTTATAATCTCATTACTGATTTTAAGTTGAATTTTCTTATAACTTTGGTTAAAACAGAATATAATTGAATGTTTGCCTCCAGAAACGTGACGCGAAAGCCATCCATTGACAACAAAAGTTTATTTATAGTCACTCATGCCTTCAAAAGCCTTATTACTCGCTTTAAATACTTTTATAGTCTCATTATTGATTTTAAGTTGAATATTCTTACATATTTGGTTAAGAAAGATTATAATTGAATGTTTGCCTCGGGAAACATGAAGCGAAAGCCATTTATTGACAAGAAAAGTTCATTTATAGTCACTCATTCCTTTGAAAGCTTTATTATTGGTTTTAAAGGGATTTATAATCGCATTATTGATTTTAAGTTGAATTTTCTTATAATTTTGGTTAAAACAGATATTAATTGAATGTTTGCCTCGAGAAACGTGACGCGAAAGCCATCGATAGACAAAAAAAGTTTATTTATAGTCACTCATGCCTTCGAAAGCCTTATTACTCGCTTTAAATACTTTTATAGTCTCATTATTGATTTTAGGTTGAATATTCTTACACTTTTTGTTAACAAAGATTATAATTGAATGTTTGCCTCGGGAAACATGAAGCGAAAGCCATTTATTGATAAGAAAAGTTCATTTATAGTCACTCATTCCTTTGAAAGCGTTATTATTGGTTTTAAATGGATTTATAATCTCATTATTGATTTTAAGTTAAATTTTCTTATAATTTTGGTTAAAACAGAATATAATTGAATGTTTGCCTCGAGAAACGTGACGCGAAAGCCATCCATTGACAACAAAAGTTTATTTATAGTCACTCATGCCTTCGAAAGCCTTATTACTCGCTTCAAATACTTTTATAGTCTCATTATTGATTTTAAGTTGAATATTCTTACATTTTTGGTTAAGAAAGATTATAATTGAATGTTTGCCTCGGGAAACATGAAGCGAAAGCCATTTATTGACAAGAAAAGTTCATTTATAGTAACTCACTCTTTTGAAAACGTTATTATTGGTTTTAAATGGATTTATCGTCTCATTACTGATTTTAAGTTGAATTTTCTTATAATTTAGGTTAAAACAGAATATAATTGCATTTTTGCCTCGAGAAACGTGACGCGAAAGCCATCCATTGACAAGAAAGTTTATTTATAGTCACTCAGGCCTTCGGAAGCCTTATTACTCGCTTTAAATACTTTTATAGTCTCATTATTGATTTTAAGTTAAATATTCTTACATTTTTGGTTAAGAAAGATTATAATTGATTGTTTACCTTGGGAAACCTGAAGCAAAAGCCATTTATTGACAAGAAAAGTTCATTTATAGTCACTCATTCCTTTGAAAACGTTATTATTGGTTTTAAATGGATTTATAATCTCATTATTGATTTTAAGTTGAATTTTCTTATAATTTTGGTTAAAATACCATATAATTGAATGTTTGCCTCGAGAAACGTGACGCGAAAGCCATCCATTGACAACAAAAGTTTATTTATAGTCACTCATGCCTTCGAAAGCCTTATTACTCGCTTTAAATACTTTTATAGTCTCATTATTGATTTTAAGTTGAATATTCTTACATTTTTGGTTAAGAAAGATTATAATTGAATGTTTGCCTCGGGAAACATGAAGCGAAAGCCATTTATTGACAAGAAAAGTTCATTTATAGTAACTCACTCTTTTGAAAACTTTATTATTGGTTTTAAATGGATTTATCGTCTCATTATTGATTTTAAGTTGAATTTTCTTATAATTTAGGTTAAAACAGAATATAATTGCATTTTTGCCTCGAGAAACGTGACGCGAAAGCCATCCATTGACAAGAAAGTTTATTTATAGTCACTCAGGCCTTCGAAAGCCTTATTACTCGCTTTAAATACTTTTATAGTCTCATTATTGATTTTAAGTTGAATATTCTTACATTTTTGGTTAAGAAAGATTATAATTGAATGTTTGCCTCGGGAAACATGAAGCGAAAGCCATTTATTGACAAGAAAAGTTCATTTATAGTAACTCACTCTTTTGAAAACGTTATTATTGGTTTTATATGGATTTATCGTCTCATTATTGATTTTAAGTTGAATTTTCTTATAATTTAGGTTAAAACAGAATATAATTGCATTTTTACCTCGAGAAACGTGACGCGAAAGCCATCCATTGACAAGAAAGTTTATTTATAGTCACTCAGGCCTTCGAAAGCCTTATTACTCGCTTTAAATACTTTTATAGTCTCGTTATTGATTTTAAGTTAAATATTCTTACATTTTTGGTTAAGAAAGATTATAATTGATTGTTTACCTTGGGAAACCTGAAGCGAAAGCCATTTATTGACAAGAAAAGTTCATTTATAGTCACTCATTCCTTTGAAAGCGTTATTATTGGTTTTAAATGGATTTATAATCTCATTATTGATTTTAAGTTGAATTTTCTTATAATTTTGGTTAAAACAGAATATAATTGAATGTTTGCCTCGAGAAACGTGATGCGAAAGCCATCGATTGATAACAAAAGTGTATTTGTAGTCACTCATGCCTTCGGAAGCCTTATTACTCGCTTTAAATGCTTTTATTGTCTCAAAATTGATTTTAAGTTGAATTTTCTTATAACTTTGGTTAAAACAGAATATAATTGAATATTTGCCTCGAGAAACGTGACGCGAAAGCCATCCATTAACAACAAAAGTTTATTTATAGTCACTCATGCCTTCGGAAGCCTTATTACTCGTTTTAAATACTTTTATAGTCTCATTATTTATTTTAAGTTGAATATTCTTACATTTTTTGTTAACAAAGATTATAATTGAATGTTTGCCTCGGGAAACATGAAGCGAAAGCCATTTATTGACAAGAAAAGTTCATTTATAGTAACTCACTCTTTTGAAAACGTTATTATTGGTTTTAAATGGATTTATCGTCTCATTATTGATTTTAAGTTGAATTTTCTTATAATTTAGGTTAAAACAGAATATAATTGCATTTTTGCCTGGAGAAACGTGACGCGAAAGCCATCCATTGACAACAAAAGCTTATTTATAGTCACTCATGCCTTCGAAAGCCTTATTACTCGCTTTAAATGCTTTTATTGTCTCAAAATTGATTTTAAGTTGAATTTTCTTACATTTTTCATTAAAACAAATTATAATTGAATGTTTGCCTCAGAAAACATGAAGGGAAACCCATCTATTGAGAAGAAAAGTTCATTTATTGTCACTCTTGCCTTCGAAAGCGTTATTACTAGCTTTAAATGGATTTATAATCTCATTACTGATTTTAAGTTGAATTTTCTTATAACTTTGGTTAAAACAGAATATAATTGAATGTTTGCCTCCAGAAACGTGACGCGAAAGCCATCCATTGACAACAAAAGTTTATTTATAGTCACTCATGCCTTCAAAAGCCTTATTACTCGCTTTAAATACTTTTATAGTCTCATTATTGATTTTAAGTTGAATATTCTTACATATTTGGTTAAGAAAGATTATAATTGAATGTTTGCCTCGGGAAACATGAAGCGAAAGCCATTTATTGACAAGAAAAGTTCATTTATAGTCACTCATTCCTTTGAAAGCTTTATTATTGGTTTTAAAGGGATTTATAATCGCATTATTGATTTTAAGTTGAATTTTCTTATAATTTTGGTTAAAACAGATATTAATTGAATGTTTGCCTCGAGAAACGTGACGCGAAAGCCATCGATAGACAAAAAAAGTTTATTTATAGTCACTCATGCCTTCGAAAGCCTTATTACTCGCTTTAAATACTTTTATAGTCTCATTATTGATTTTAGGTTGAATATTCTTACACTTTTTGTTAACAAAGATTATAATTGAATGTTTGCCTCGGGAAACATGAAGCGAAAGCCATTTATTGATAAGAAAAGTTCATTTATAGTCACTCATTCCTTTGAAAGCGTTATTATTGGTTTTAAATGGATTTATAATCTCATTATTGATTTTAAGTTAAATTTTCTTATAATTTTGGTTAAAACAGAATATAATTGAATGTTTGCCTCGAGAAACGTGACGCGAAAGCCATCCATTGACAACAAAAGTTTATTTATAGTCACTCATGCCTTCGAAAGCCTTATTACTCGCTTCAAATACTTTTATAGTCTCATTATTGATTTTAAGTTGAATATTCTAACATTTTTGGTTAAGAAAGATTATAATTGAATGTTTGCCTCGGGAAACATGAAGCGAAAGCCATTTATTGACAAGAAAAGTTCATTTATAGTAACTCACTCTTTTGAAAACGTTATTATTGGTTTTAAATGGATTTATCGTCTCATTACTGATTTTAAGTTGAATTTTCTTATAATTTAGGTTAAAACAGAATATAATTGCATTTTTGCCTCGAGAAACGTGACGCGAAAGCCATCCATTGACAAGAAAGTTTATTTATAGTCACTCAGGCCTTCGGAAGCCTTATTACTCGCTTTAAATACTTTTATAGTCTCATTATTGATTTTAAGTTAAATATTCTTACTTTTTTGGTTAAGAAAGATTATAATTGATTGTTTACCTTGGGAAACCTGAAGCAAAAGCCATTTATTGACAAGAAAAGTTCATTTATAGTCACTCATTCCTTTGAAAACGTTATTATTGGTTTTAAATGGATTTATAATCTCATGATTGATTTTAAGTTGAATTTTCTTATAATTTTGGTTAAAATACCATATAATTGAATGTTTGCCTCGAGAAACGTGACGCGAAAGCCATCCATTGACAACAAAAGTTTATTTATAGTCACTCATGCCTTCGAAAGCCTTATTACTCGCTTTAAATACTTTTATAGTCTCATTATTGATTTTAAGTTGAATATTCTTACATTTTTGGTTAAGAAAGATTATAATTGAATGTTTGCCTCGGGAAACATGAAGCGAAAGCCATTTATTGACAAGAAAAGTTCATTTATAGTCACTCATTCCTTTGAAAGCGTTATTATTGGTTTTAAATGGATTTGTAATCTCATTATTGATTTTAAGTTGAATTTTCTTATAATTTTGGTTAAAACAGAATATAATTGAATGTTTACCTCGAGAAACGTGATGCGAAAGCCATCCATTGATAACAAAAGTTTATTTATAGTCACCCATACCTTCAGAAGTCTTATTACTCGCTTTAAATGCTTTTATTGTCTCAAAACTGATTTTAAGTTGAATTTTCTTACATTTTTCATTAAAACAGATTATAATTGAATGTTTGCCTCAGAAAACATGAAGCGAAACCCATCCATTGAAAAGAAAAGTTCATTTATTGTCACTCCTGCCTTCGAAAGCGTTATTACTGGCTTTGAATGGATTTATAATCTCATTATTGATTTTAAGTTGAATTTTCTTATAACTTTGGTTAAAACAGAATATAATTGAATGTTTGCCTCCAGAAACGTGACACGAAAGCCATCTATTGACAACAAAAGTTTATTTATAGTCACTCATGCCTTCGGAAGCCTTATTACTCGTTTTAAATACTTTTATAGTCTCATTATTAATTTTAAGTTGAATATTCTTACATTTTTGGTTAAGAAAGATTATAATTGAATGTTTGCCTCAGGAAACATGAAGCGAAAGCCATTTATTGACAAGAAAAGTTCATTTATAGTCACTCATTCCTTTGAAAGCGTTATTATTGGTTTTAAATGGATTTATAATCTCATTATTGATTTTAAGTTGAATTTTCTTATAATTTTGGTTAAAACAGAATATAATTGAATGTTTGCCTCGAGAAACGTGATGCGAAAGCCATCGATTGATAACAAAAGTGTATTTATAGTCACTCATGCCTTCGGAAGCCTTATTACTCGCTTTAAATGCTTTTATTGTCTCAAAATTGATTTTAAGTTGAATTTTCTTATAACTTTGGTTAAAACATAATATAATTGAATATTTGCCTCGAGAAACGTGACGCGAAAGCCATCCATTAACAACAAAAGTTTATTTATAGTCACTCATGCCTTCGGAAGCCTTATTACTCGTTTTAAATACTTTTATAGTCTCATTATTTATTTTAAGTTGAATATTCTTACATTTTTTGTTAACAAAGATTATAATTGAATGTTTGCCTCGGGAAACATGAAGCGAAAGCCATTTATTGACAAGAAAAGTTCATTTATAGTCACTCATTCCTTTGAAAGCGTTATTATTGGTTTTATATGGATTTATAATCTCATTATTGATATTAAGTTGAATTTTCTTATAATTTTGGTTAAAATAGAATATAATTGAATGTTTGCCTCGAGAAACGTGACGCGAAAGCCATCCATTGACAACAAAAGTTTATTTATAGTCACTCATGCCTTCGAAAGCCTTATTACTCGCTTTAAATGCTTTTATTGTCTCAAAATTGATTTTAAGTTGAATTTTCTTACATTTTTCATTAAAACAAATTATAATTGAATGTTTGCCTCAGAAAACATGAAGGGAAACCCATCTATTGAGAAGAAAAGTTCATTTATTGTCACTCTTGCCTTCGAAAGCGTTATTACTGGCTTTAAATGGATTTATAATCTCATTACTGATTTTAAGTTGAATTTTCTTATAACTTTGGTTAAAACAGAATATAATTGAATGTTTGCCTCCAGAAACGTGACGCGAAAGCCATCCATTGACAACAAAAGTTTATTTATAGTCACTCATGCCTTCAAAAGCCTTATTACTCGCTTTAAATACTTTTATAGTCTCATTATTGATTTTAAGTTGAATATTCTTACATATTTGGTTAAGAAAGATTATAATTGAATGTTTGCCTCGGGAAACATGAAGCGAAAGCCATTTATTGACAAGAAAAGTTCATTTATAGTCACTCATTCCTTTGAAAGCTTTATTATTGGTTTTAAAGGGATTTATAATCGCATTATTGATTTTAAGTTGAATTTTCTTATAATTTTGGTTAAAACAGATATTAATTGAATGTTTGCCTCGAGAAACGTGACGCGAAAGCCATCCATAGACAAAAAAAGTTTATTTATAGTCACTCATGCCTTCGAAAGCCTTATTACTCGCTTTAAATACTTTTATAGTCTCATTATTGATTTTAGGTTGAATATTCTTCCACTTTTTGTTAACAAAGATTATAATTGAATGTTTGCCTCGGGAAACATGAAGCGAAAGCCATTTATTGATAAGAAAAGTTCATTTATAGTCACTCATTCCTTTGAAAGCGTTATTATTGGTTTTAAATGGATTTATAATCTCATTATTGATTTTAAGTTAAATTTTCTTATAATTTTGGTTAAAACAGAATATAATTGAATGTTTGCCTCGAGAAACGTGACGCGAAAGCCATCCATTGACAACAAAAGTTTATTTATAGTCACTCATGCCTTCGAAAGCCTTATTACTCGCTTTAAATACTTTTATAGTCTCATTATTGATTTTAAGTTGAATATTCTTACATTTTTGGTTAAGAAAGATTATAATTGATTGTTTACCTTGGGAAACCTGAAGCGAAAGCCATTTATTGACAAGAAAAGTTCATTTATAGTCACTCATTCCTTTGAAAACGTTATTATTGGTTTTAAATGGATTTATAATCTCATTATTGATTTTAAGTTGAATTTTCTTATAATTTTGGTTAAAATACCATATAATTGAATGTTTGCCTCGAGAAACGTGACGCGAAAGCTATCCATTGACAACAAAAGTTTATTTATAGTCACTCATGCCTTCGAAAGCCTTATTACTCGCTTTAAATAATTTTATAGTCTCATTATTGATTTTAAGTTAAATATTCTTACATTTTTGGTTAAGAAAGATTATAATTGAATGTTTGCCTCGGGAAACATGAAGCGAAAGCCATTTATTGACAAGAAAAGTTCATTTATAGTCACTCATTCCTTTGAAAGCGTTATTATTGGTTTTAAATGGATTTATAATCTCATTATTGATTTTAAGTTGAATTTTCTTATAATTTTGGTTAAAACAGAATATAATTGAATGTTTACCTCGAGAAACGTGATGCGAAAGCCATCCATTGATAACAAAAGTTTATTTATAGTCACCCATACCTTCAGAAGTCTTATTACTCGCTTTAAATGCTTTTATTGTCTCAAAACTGATTTTAAGTTGAATTTTCTTACATTTTTCATTAAAACAGATTATAATTGAATGTTTGCCTCAGAAAACATGAAGCGAAACCCATCCATTGAAAAGAAAAGTTCATTTATTGTCACTCCTGCCTTCGAAAGCGTTATTACTGGCTTTGAATGGATTTATAATCTCATTATTGATTTTAAGTTGAATTTTCTTATAACTTTGGTTAAAACAGAATATAATTGAATGTTTGCCTCCAGAAACGTGACACGAAAGCCATCTATTGACAACAAAAGTTTATTTATAGTCACTCATGCCTTCGGAAGCCTTATTACTCGTTTTAAATACTTTTATAGTCTCATTATTAATTTTAAGTTGAATATTCTTACATTTTTGGTTAAGAAAGATTATAATTGAATGTTTGCCTCAGGAAACATGAAGCGAAAGCCATTTATTGACAAGAAAAGTTCATTTATAGTCACTCATTCCTTTGAAAGCGTTATTATTGGTTTTAAATGGATTTATAATCTCATTATTGATTTTAAGTTGAATTTTCTTATAATTTTGGTTAAAACAGAATATAATTGAATGTTTGCCTCGAGAAACGTGATGCGAAAGCCATCGATTGATAACAAAAGTGTATTTATAGTCACTCATGCCTTCGGAAGCCTTATTACTCGCTTTAAATGCTTTTATTGTCTCAAAATTGATTTTAAGTTGAATTTTCTTATAACTTTGGTTAAAACATAATATAATTGAATATTTGCCTCGAGAAACGTGACGCGAAAGCCATCCATTAACAACAAAAGTTTATTTATAGTCACTCATGCCTTCGGAAGCCTTATTACTCGTTTTAAATACTTTTATAGTCTCATTATTTATTTTAAGTTGAATATTCTTACATTTTTTGTTAACAAAGATTATAATTGAATGTTTGCCTCGGGAAACATGAAGCGAAAGCCATTTATTGACAAGAAAAGTTCATTTATAGTCACTCATTCCTTTGAAAGCGTTATTATTGGTTTTATATGGATTTATAATCTCATTATTGATATTAAGTTGAATTTTCTTATAATTTTGGTTAAAATAGAATATAATTGAATGTTTGCCTCGAGAAACGTGACGCGAAAGCCATCCATTGACAACAAAAGTTTATTTATAGTCACTCATGCCTTCGAAAGCCTTATTACTCGCTTTAAATGCTTTTATTGTCTCAAAATTGATTTTAAGTTGAATTTTCTTACATTTTTCATTAAAACAAATTATAATTGAATGTTTGCCTCAGAAAACATGAAGGGAAACCCATCTATTGAGAAGAAAAGTTCATTTATTGTCACTCTTGCCTTCGAAAGCGTTATTACTGGCTTTAAATGGATTTATAATCTCATTACTGATTTTAAGTTGAATTTTCTTATAACTTTGGTTAAAACAGAATATAATTGAATGTTTGCCTCCAGAAACGTGACGCGAAAGCCATCCATTGACAACAAAAGTTTATTTATAGTCACTCATGCCTTCAAAAGCCTTATTACTCGCTTTAAATACTTTTATAGTCTCATTATTGATTTTAAGTTGAATATTCTTACATATTTGGTTAAGAAAGATTATAATTGAATGTTTGCCTCGGGAAACATGAAGCGAAAGCCATTTATTGACAAGAAAAGTTCATTTATAGTCACTCATTCCTTTGAAAGCTTTATTATTGGTTTTAAAGGGATTTATAATCGCATTATTGATTTTAAGTTGAATTTTCTTATAATTTTGGTTAAAACAGATATTAATTGAATGTTTGCCTCGAGAAACGTGACGCGAAAGCCATCCATAGACAAAAAAAGTTTATTTATAGTCACTCATGCCTTCGAAAGCCTTATTACTCGCTTTAAATACTTTTATAGTCTCATTATTGATTTTAGGTTGAATATTCTTCCACTTTTTGTTAACAAAGATTATAATTGAATGTTTGCCTCGGGAAACATGAAGCGAAAGCCATTTATTGATAAGAAAAGTTCATTTATAGTCACTCATTCCTTTGAAAGCGTTATTATTGGTTTTAAATGGATTTATAATCTCATTATTGATTTTAAGTTAAATTTTCTTATAATTTTGGTTAAAACAGAATATAATTGAATGTTTGCCTCGAGAAACGTGACGCGAAAGCCATCCATTGACAACAAAAGTTTATTTATAGTCACTCATGCCTTCGAAAGCCTTATTACTCGCTTTAAATACTTTTATAGTCTCATTATTGATTTTAAGTTGAATATTCTTACATTTTTGGTTAAGAAAGATTATAATTGATTGTTTACCTTGGGAAACCTGAAGCGAAAGCCATTTATTGACAAGAAAAGTTCATTTATAGTCACTCATTCCTTTGAAAACGTTATTATTGGTTTTAAATGGATTTATAATCTCATTATTGATTTTAAGTTGAATTTTCTTATAATTTTGGTTAAAATACCATATAATTGAATGTTTGCCTCGAGAAACGTGACGCGAAAGCTATCCATTGACAACAAAAGTTTATTTATAGTCACTCATGCCTTCGAAAGCCTTATTACTCGCTTTAAATAATTTTATAGTCTCATTATTGATTTTAAGTTAAATATTCTTACATTTTTGGTTAAGAAAGATTATAATTGAATGTTTGCCTCGGGAAACATGAAGCGAAAGCCATTTATTGACAAGAAAAGTTCATTTATAGTCACTCATTCCTTTGAAAGCGTTATTATTGGTTTTAAATGGATTTATAATCTCATTATTGATTTTAAGTTGAATTTTCTTATAATTTTGGTTAAAACAGAATATAATTGAATGTTTACCTCGAGAAACGTGATGCGAAAGCCATCCATTGATAACAAAAGTTTATTTATAGTCACCCATACCTTCGGAAGCCTTATTACTCGCTTTAAATGCTTTTATTGTCTCAAAATTGATTTTAAGTTGAATTTTCTTACATTTTTCATTAAAACAGATTATAATTGAATGTTTGCCTCAGAAAACATGAAGCGAAACCCATCCATTGAGAAGAAAAGTTCATTTATTGTCACTCCTGCCTTCGAAAGCGTTATTACTGGCTTTAAATGGATTTAAAATCTCATTATTGATTTTAAGTTGAATTTTCTTATAACTTTGGTGAAAACATAATATAATTGAATGTTTGCCTCGAGAAACATGACGCGAAAGCCATCCATTGATAACAAAAGTTTATTTATAGTCACTCATGCCTTCGGAAGCCTTATTACTCGCTTTAAATACTTTTATAGTCTCATTATTGATTTTAAGTTGAATATTCTTACATTTTTTGTTAACAAAGATTATAATTGAGTGTATGCCTCGGGAAACATGAAGCGAAAGCCATTTATTGACAAGAAATGTTCATTTATAGTCACTCATTCCTTTGAAAACGTTATTATTGGTTTTAAATGGATTTATAATCTCATTATTGATTTTAAGTTGAATTTTCTTATAATTTTGGTTAAAATAGAATATAATTGAATGTTTACCTTGAGAAGCGTGACGCGAAAGCCATCCATTGACAAGAAAGTTTATTTATAGTCACTCATGCCTTCGGAAGCCTTATTACTCGCTTTAAATACTTTTATAGTCTTATTTATTGATTTTAAGTTGAATATTCTTACATTTTTGGTTAAAACAGATTATATCTGAATGTTTTCCTCAGGAAACGTGAAGCGCAAGCTATCTATTGACAAGAAAGGTTTATTTATTGTCACTCATGCCTTCGAAAGCGTTATTACTCGGTTTAAATGGTTTTATATTCTCATTATTGATTTTAAGTTGAGTTTTCTTATATTTTTGGTAAAACAGAATATAATTGAATGTTTGCCTCGAGAAACGTGAAGCGAAAGCCATCCATCTAAAAGAAAAGTTCATTTATAGTCACTCATACCTTCGGAAGCCTTATTGCCCGCTTTAAATGGTTTTATAGTCTCATTATTAATTTTAAGTTGAATTTTCTTACATTTTTTGTTAAAACAGATTATAATTGGATGTTTGCCTCAGAAATCGCGAGCCGAAAGCTATCCATTGCCAAGAAAGGTTCATTTATTGTCAACCATGCCTTCGAAAGCATTATTACTGGCTTTAAATGGATTTATAATCTCATTATTGATTTTAAGTTGAATTTTCTTACAATTTTGGTTAAAACAAAATATAATTGACTGTTTCCCACGAGAAACGTGACGCGAAAGCCATCCATTGACAAGAAAAGTTTATTTATAGTCACTTATGCCTTCGAAAGCCTTATTACTCGCTTTAAGTGCTTTTATAGTCTCAATATTGATTTTAAGTTTAATTTGCTTACATTTTTTGTTAAAACAGATTATAATTGAATGGTTGTTTTGGAAAACGTGAAGCGAAATCCTTCCATTGAGAGGAAAAGTTCATTTATTGTGACTTCTGCCTCCGAAAGCGTTACTACTGGCTTTAAATGAATTTGTAATCTCAATATTGATTTGATGTTGAATTTTCTTATAATTTTGGTGAAAACAAAATATAATTGAATGTTTGCCTCGAGAAACGTGACGCGAAAGCCATCCAATGACAATAAAAGTTTATTTATAGTCACTCATGCATTCGGAAGCCTTATTACTCGCTTTAAATACTTTTATAGTCTCATTACTGATTTTAAGTTGAATATTCTTACATTTTTGGTTAAGAAAGAATATAATTGAATGTTTGCCTGGGAAAACCTGAAGCGAAAGCCATTTATTGATAAGAAAAGTTCATTTATAGTCACTCATTCCTTTGAAAGCGTTATTATTGGTTTTAAATGGATTTATAATCTCATTATTGATTTTAAGTTAAATTTTCTTATAATTTTGGTTAAAACAGAATATAATTGAATGTTTGCCTCGAGAAACGTGATGCGAAAGCCATCCATTGATAACAAAAGTTTATTTATAGTCACTCATGCCTTCGGAAGCCTTATTACTCGCTTTAAATGCTTTTATTGTCTGAAAATTGATTTTAAGATGAATTTTCTTACATTTTTCATTAAAACAGATTATAATTGAATGTTTGCCTCAGAAAACATGAAGCGAAACCCATCCATTGAGAAGAAAAGTTCATTTATTGTCGCTCCTGCCTTCGAAAGCGTTATTACTGGCTTTAAATGGATTTATAATCTCATTATTGATTTTAAATTGAATTTTCTTATAACTTTGGTTAAAATAGAATATAATTGAATATTTACCTCGAGAAACGTGACGCGAAAGCCATCCATTAACAACAAAAGTTTATTTATAGTCACTTATGCCTTCGGAAGCCTTATTACTCGTTTTAAATACTTTTATAGTCTCATTATTGATTTTAAGTTGAATATTCTTACATTTTTTGTTAACAAAGATTATAATTGAATGTTTGCCTCGGGAAACATGAAGCGAAAGCCATTTATTGACAAGAAAAGTTCATTTATAGTCACTCATTCCTTTGAAAGCTTTATTATTGGTTTTAAAGGGATTTATAATCGCATTATTGATTTTAAGTTGAATTTTCTTATAATTTTGGTTAAAACAGATATTAATTGAATGTTTACCTCGAGAAACGTGACGCGAAAGCCATCCATAGACAAAAAAAGTTTATTTATAGTCACTCATGCCTTCGAAAGCCTTATTACTCGCTTTAAATACTTTTATAGTCTCATTATTGATTTTAGGTTGAATATTCTTACACTTTTTGTTAACAAAGATTATAATTGAATGTTTGCCTCGGGAAACATGAAGCGAAAGCCATTTATTGATAAGAAAAGTTCATTTATAGTCACTCATTCCTTTGAAAGCGTTATTATTGGTTTTAAATGGATTTATAATCTCATTATTGATTTTAAGTTAAATTTTCTTATAATTTTGGTTAAAACAGAATATAATTGAATGTTTGCCTCGAGAAACGTGACGCGAAAGCCATCCATTGACAACAAAAGTTTATTTATAGTCACTCATGCCTTCGAAAGCCTTATTACTCGCTTTAAATACTTTTATAGTCTCATTATTGATTTTAAGTTGAATATTCTTACATTTTTAGTTAAGAAAGATTATAATTGAATGTTTGCCTCGGGAAACATGAAGCGAAAGCCATTTATTGACAAGAAAAGTTCATTTATAGTAACTCACTCTTTTGAAAACGTTATTATTGGTTTTAAATGGATTTATCGTCTCATTACTGATTTTAAGTTGAATTTTCTTATAATTTAGGTTAAAACAGAATATAATTGCATTTTTGCCTCGAGAAACGTGACGCGAAAGCCATCCATTGACAAGAAAGTTTATTTATAGTCACTCAGGCCTTCGGAAGCCTTATTACTCGCTTTAAATACTTTTATAGTCTCATTATTGATTTTAAGTTAAATATTCTTACATTTTTGGTTAAGAAAGATTATAATTGATTGTTTACCTTGGGAAACCTGAAGCGAAAGCCATTTATTGACAAGAAAGTTCATTTATAGTCACTCATTCCTTTGAAAACGTTATTATTGGTTTTAAATGGATTTATAATCTCATTATTGATTTTAAGTTGAATTTTCTTATAATTTTGGTTAAAATACCATATAATTGAATGTTTGCCTCGAGAAACGTGACGCGAAAGCCATCCATTGACAACAAAAGTTTATTTATAGTCACTCATGCCTTCGAAAGCCTTATTACTCGCTTTAAATAATTTTATAGTCTCATTATTGATTTTAAGTTAAATATTCTTACATTTTTGGTTAAGAAAGATTATAATTGAATGTTTGCCTCGGGAAACATGAAGCGAAAGCCATTTATTGACAAGAAAAGTTCATTTATAGTCACTCATTCCTTTGAAAGCGTTATTATTGGTTTTAAATGGATTTATAATCTCATTATTGATTTTAAGTTGAAATTTCTTATAATTTTGGTTAAAACAGAATATAATTGAATGTTTACCTCGAGAAACGTGATGCGAAAGCCATCCATTGATAACAAAAGTTTATTTATAGTCACCCATACCTTCGGAAGCCTTATTACTCGCTTTAAATGCTTTTATTGTCTCAAAATTGATTTTAAGTTGAATTTTCTTACATTTTTCATTAAAACAGATTATAATTGAATGTTTGCCTCAGAAAACATGAAGCGAAACCCATCCATTGAGAAGAAAAGTTCATTTATTGTCACTCCTGCCTTCGAAAGCGTTATTACTGGCTTTAAATGGATTTAAAATCTCATTATTGATTTTAAGTTGAATTTTCTTATAACTTTGGTGAAAACATAATATAATTGAATGTTTGCCTCGAGAAACATGACGCGAAAGCCATCCATTGATAACAAAAGTTTATTTATAGTCACTCATGCCTTCGGAAGCCTTATTACTCGCTTTAAATACTTTTATAGTCTCATTATTGATTTTAAGTTGAATATTCTTACATTTTTTGTTAACAAAGATTATAATTGAGTGTATGCCTCGGGAAACATGAAGCGAAAGCCATTTATTGACAAGAAATGTTCATTTATAGTCACTCATTCCTTTGAAAACGTTATTATTGGTTTTAAATGGATTTATAATCTCATTATTGATTTTAAGTTGAATTTTCTTATAATTTTGGTTAAAATAGAATATAATTGAATGTTTACCTTGAGAAGCGTGACGCGAAAGCCATCCATTGACAAGAAAGTTTATTTATAGTCACTCATGCCTTCGGAAGCCTTATTACTCGCTTTAAATACTTTTATAGTCTTATTTATTGATTTTAAGTTGAATATTCTTACATTTTTGGTTAAAACAGATTATATCTGAATGTTTTCCTCAGGAAACGTGAAGCGCAAGCTATCTATTGACAAGAAAGGTTTATTTATTGTCACTCATGCCTTCGAAAGCGTTATTACTCGGTTTAAATGGTTTTATATTCTCATTATTGATTTTAAGTTGAGTTTTCTTATATTTTTGGTAAAACAGAATATAATTGAATGTTTGCCTCGAGAAACGTGAAGCGAAAGCCATCCATCTAAAAGAAAAGTTCATTTATAGTCACTCATACCTTCGGAAGCCTTATTGCCCGCTTTAAATGGTTTTATAGTCTCATTATTGATTTTAAGTTGAATTTTCTTACATTTTTTGTTAAAACAGATTATAATTGGATGTTTGCCTCAGAAATCGCGAACCGAAAGCTATCCATTGCCAAGAAAGGTTCATTTATTGTCAACCATGCCTTCGAAAGCATTATTACTGGCTTTAAATGGATTTATAATCTCATTATTGATTTTAAGTTGAATTTTCTTACAATTTTGGTTAAAACAAAATATAATTGACTGTTTCCCACGAGAAACGTGACGCGAAAGCCATCCATTGACAAGAAAAGTTTATTTATAGTCACTTATGCCTTCGAAAGCCTTATTACTCGCTTTAAATGCTTTTATAGTCTCAATATTGATTTTAAGTTTAATTTGCTTACATTTTTTGTTAAAACAGATTATAATTGAATGGTTGTTTTGGAAAACGTGAAGCGAAATCCTTCCATTGAGAGGAAAAGTTCATTTATTGTGACTTCTGCCTCCGAAAGCGTTACTACTGGCTTTAAATGAATTTGTAATCTCAATATTGATTTGATGTTGAATTTTCTTATAATTTTGGTGAAAACAAAATATAATTGAATGTTTGCCTCGAGAAACGTGACGCGAAAGCCATCCAATGACAATAAAAGTTTATTTATAGTCACTCATGCCTTCGGAAGCCTTATTAGTCGCTTTAAATACTTTTATAGTCTCATTACTGATTTTAAGTTGAATATTCTTACATTTTTGGTTAAGAAAGAATATAATTGAATGTTTGCCTGGGGAAACCTGAAGCGAAAGCCATTTATTGATAAGAAAAGTTCATTTATAGTCACTCATTCCTTTGAAAGCGTTATTATTGGTTTTAAATGGATTTATAATCTCATTATTGATTTTAAGTTGAATTTTCTTATAATTTTGGTTAAAACAGAATATAATTGAATGTTTGCCTCGAGAAACGTGATGCGAAAGCCATCCATTGATAACAAAAGTTTATTTATAGTCACTCATGCCTTCGGAAGCCTTATTACTCGCTTTAAATGCTTTTATTGTCTGAAAATTGATTTTAAGATGAATTTTCTTACATTTTTCATTAAAACAGATTATAATTGAATGTTTGCCTCAGAAAACATGAAGCGAAACCCATCCATTGAGAAGAAAAGTTCATTTATTGTCACTCCTGCCTTCGAAAGCGTTATTACTGGCTTTAAATGGATTTATAATCTCATTATTGATTTTAAATTGAATTTTCTTATAACTTTGGTTAAAATAGAATATAATTGAATATTTACCTCGAGAAACGTGACGCGAAAGCCATCCATTAACAACAAAAGTTTATTTATAGTCACTTATGCCTTCGGAAGCCTTATTACTCGTTTTAAATACTTTTATAGTCTCATTATTGATTTTAAGTTGAATATTCTTAAATTTTTTGTTAACAAAGATTATAATTGAATGTTTGCCTCGGGAAACATGAAGCGAAAGCCATTTATTGACAAGAAAAGTTCATTTATAGTCACTCATTCCTTTGAAAGCGTTATTATTGGTTTTAAATGGATTTATAATCTCATTATTGATTTTAAGTTCAATTTTCTTATAATTTTGGTTCAAACAGAATATAATTGAATGTTTGCCTCGAGAAACGTGACGCGAAAGCCATCCATTGACAACAAAAGTTTATTTATAGTCACTCATGCCTTCGGAAGCCTTATTACTCGCTTTAAATGCTTTTATTGTCTCAAAATTCATTTTAAGTTGAATTTTCTTACATTTTTCATTAAAACAGAATATAATTGAATGTTTGCCTCCAAAAACGTGACGCGAAAGCCATCCATTGACAACAAAAGTTTATTTATTGTCACTCATGCCTTCGAAAGCCTCATTACTCGCTTTAAATACTTTTATAGTCTCATTATTGATTTTAAGTTGAATATTCTTCCATTTTTGGTTAAGAAAGATTATAATTGAATGTTTGCCTCGGGAAACATGAAGCGAAAGCCATTTATTGACAAGAAAAGTTCATTTATAGTCACTCATTCCTTTGAAAGCGTTATTATTGGTTTTAAATGGATTTATAATCTCATTATTGATTTTAACTTGAATTTTCTTATAATTTTGGTTAAAATAGAATATAATTGAAAGTTTACCTCGACAAACGTGACGCGAAAGCCATCCATTGACAACAAAAGTTTATTTATAGTCACTCATGCCTTCGGAAGCCTTATTACTCGCTTTAAATACTTTTATAGTCTCATTATTGATTTTAAGTTGAATATTATTACATTTTTGGTTAAGAAAGATTATAATTGAATGTTTGCCTCGGTAAACATGAACCGAAAGCCATTTATTGAAAAGAAAAGTTCATTTATAGTCACTCATTCCATTGAAAGCGTAATTATTGTTTTTAAATGGATTTATAATCTCATTATTGATTTTAAGTTGAATTTTCTTATAATTTTGGTAAAAACAGAATGTAATTGAATGTTTACCTTGATAAACGTGATGCGAAAGCCATCCATTGATAACAAAAGTTTATTTATAGTCACTCATGCCTTCGGAAGCCTTATTACTCGCTTTAAATGCTTTAATTGTCTCAAAATTGATTTTAAGTTGAATTTTCTTACATTTTTCATTAAAACAGATTATAATTGAATGTTTGCCTCAGAAAACATGAAGCGAAACCCATCCATTGAGAAGAAAAGTTCATTTATTGTCACTCCTGCCTTCGAAAGCGTTATTACTGGCTTTAAATGGATTTATAATCTCATTATTGATTTTAAGTTGAATTTTCTTATAACTTTGTTTAAAACAGAATATAATTGAATGTTTACCTCGAGAAACATGACGCGAAAGCCATCCATTGATAACAAAAGTTTATTTATATTTACTCATGCCTTCGGAAGCCTTATTACTCGCTTTAAATACTTTTATAGTCTCATTATTGATTTTAAGTTGAATATTCTTACATTTTTGGTTAAGAAAGATTATAATTGAATATTTGGCTCGGGAAACATGAAGCGAAAGCCATTTATTGACAAGAAAAGTTCATTTATAGTCACTCATTCCTTTGAAAGCGTTATTATTGGTTTTAAATGGATTTATAATCCCATTATTGATTTTAAGTTGAATTTTCTTATAATTTTGGTTAAAACAGAATATAATTGAATGTTTGCCTTGAGAAACGTGATGCGAAAGCCATCCATTGACAAGAAAGTTTGTTTATAGTCACTCATGCCTTCGGAAGCCTTATTACTCGCTTTAAATGCTTTTATAGTCTCAATATTGATTTTAAGTTGAATTTTCTTACATTTTTCATTAAAACAGATTATAACTAAATGTTTTCCTCAAAAAACATGAAGCGAAAGCCATCCATTGAGAAGAAAAGTTCATTTATTGTCACTCGTGCCTTCGAAAGTGTTACTACTGGCTTTAAATGGATTTATAATCTCATTATTGATTTTAAGTTGAATTTGCTTATAATTTTGGTTAAAACAGAATATAATTGAATGTTTGCCTCGAGACACGTGACGCGAAAGCCATCCATTCATAACAAAAGTTTATTTATAGTCACTCATGCCTTCGGAAGCCTTATTACTCGCTTAAAATACTTTTATAGTCTCATTATTGATTTTAAGTTGAATATTCTTACATTTTTGGTTAACACAGATTATAATTGAATGTTTACCTCGGGAAACATGAAGTGAAAGCCTTTTATTGACAAGAAAAGTTCATTTATAGTCACTCATTCCTTTGAAAGCGTTATTATTGGTTTTAAATGGATTTATAATCTCATTATTGATTTTAAGTTGAATTTTTTTATAATTTTGGTTAAAACAGAATATAATTGAATGTTTACCTTGAGAAACGTGATGCGAAAGCCATCCATTTACAAGAAAGTTTATTTATAGTCACTCATGCCTTCAGAAGCCTTATTACTCACTTTCAATACTTTTATAGTCTCATTATTGATTTTAAGTTGAATATTCTTACATTTTTTGTTAACAAAGATTATAATTGAGTGTTTAGCTCGGGAAACATGAAGCGAAAGCCATTTATTGACAAGAAAAGTTCATTTATAGGCACTCATTCCTTTGAAAGCGTTATTATTGGTTTTAAATGGATTTATAATCTCATTATTGATTTTAAGTTGAATTTTCTTATAATTTAGGTTAAAACAGAATATAATTGAATGTTTGCCTCGAGAAACGTGACGCGAAAGCCATCTATTGACAAGAAAGTTTATTTATAGTCACTCATGCCTTCAGAAGCCTTATTACTCGCTTTAATTACTTTTATAGTCTCATTATTGATTTTAAGTTGAATATTCTTATATTTTTTGTTAACAAAGATTATAATTGAATGTTTAGCTCGGGAAACATGAAGCGAAAGTCATTTATTGACAAGAAAAGTTCATTTATAGTCACTCATTCCTTTGAAAACGTTATTATTGGTTTTAAATGGATTTATAATCTCATTATTGATTTTAAGTTGAATTTTCTTATAACTTTTGTTAAAACAGAATATAATAGAATATTTCCCTCGAGAAACGTGACGCGAAAGCCATCCATTGACAACAAAAGTTTATTTATAGTCACTCATGCCTTCGGAAGCCTTATTACTCGCTTTAAATACTTTTATAGTCTCATTATTGATTTTAAGTTGAATATTCTTACATTTTTGGTTAACAAAGATTATAATTGAATGCTTACCTCGGGAAACATAAAGCGAAAGCCGTTTCTTGACAAGAAAAGTTCATTTATAGTCACTCACTCCTTTGAAAGCGTTATTATTGGTTTTAAATGGATTTATAATCTCATTATTGATTTTAAGTTGAATTTTCTTATAATTTTGGTTAAAACAGAATATAATTGAATGTTTACCTCGAGAAACGTGACGCGAAAGTCATCCATTGGCAAGAAAGTTTATTTATAGTCACTCATGCCTTCGGAAGCCTTATTACTCGCTTTAAATACTTTTATAGTCTCATTATTGATTTTAAGTTGAATATTCTTACATTTTTGGTTAACAAAGATTATAATTGAGTGTTTAGCTCGGGAAACATGAAGCGAAAGCCATTTATTGACAAGAAAAGTTCATTTATAGGCACTCATTCCTTTGAAAGCGTTATTATTGGTTTTAAATGGATTTATAATCTCATTATTGATTTTAAGTTGAATTTTCTTATAATTTAGGTTAAAATAGAATATAATTGAATGTTTGCCTCCAGAAACGTGACGCGAAAGCCATCTATTGACAAGAAAGTTTGTTTATAGTCGCTTATGCCTTCGGAAGCCTTATTACTCGCTTTAAATACTTTTATAGTCTCATTATTGATTTTAAGTTGAATATTCTTACATTTTTGGTTAACAAAGATTATAATTGAATGTTTAGCTCGGGAAACATGAAGCGAAAGCCATTTATTGACAAGAAAAGTTCATTTATAGTCACTCATTCCTTTGAAAACGTTATTATTGGTTTTAAATGGATTTATAATCTCATTATTGATTTTAAGTTGAATTTTCTTATAATTTTGGTTAAAATAGAATATAATTGAAAGTTTGCCTCGAGAAACGTGACGCGAAAGCCATCCATTGAGAACAAAAGTTTATTTATAGTCACTCATGCCTTCGGAAGCCTTATTACTCGCTTTAAATGCTTTTATTGTCTCAAAATTCATTTTAAGTTGAATTTTCTTACATTTTTCATTAAAACAGAATATAATTGAATGTTTGCCTCGAGAAACGTGACGCGAAAGCCTTCCATAGACAACAAAGTTTATTTATAGTCACTCATGCCTTCGAAAGCCTTATTACTCGCTTTAAATACTTTTATAGTCTCATTATTGATTTTAAGTTGAATATTCTTACATTTTTTGTTAACAAAGATTATAATTGAATGTTTGCCTCGGGAAACATGAAGCGAAAGCCATTTATTGACAAGAAAAGTTCATTTATAGTCACTCATTCCTTTGAAAGCGTTATTATTGGTTTTAAATGGATTTATAATCTCATTATTGATTTTAACTTGAATTTTCTTATAATTTTGGTTAAAATAGAATATAATTGAAAGTTTACCTCGACAAACGTGACGCGAAAGCCATCCATTGACAACAAAAGTTTATTTATAGTCACTCATGCCTTCGGAAGCCTTATTACTCGCTTTAAATACTTTTATAGTCTCATTATTGATTTTAAGTTGAATATTATTACATTTTTGGTTAAGAAAGATTATAATTGAATGTTTGCCTCGGTAAACATGAACCGAAAGCCATTTATTGAAAAGAAAAGTTCATTTATAGTCACTCATTCCATTGAAAGCGTAATTATTGTTTTTAAATGGATTTATAATCTCATTATTGATTTTAAGTTGAATTTTCTTATAATTTTGGTAAAAACAGAATGTAATTGAATGTTTACTTTGATAAACGTGATGCGAAAGCCATCCATTGATAACAAAAGTTTATTTATAGTCACTCATGCCTTCGGAAGCCTTATTACTCGCTTTAAATGCTTTAATTGTCTCAAAATTGATTTTAAGTTGAATTTTCTTACATTTTTCATTAAAACAGATTATAATTGAATGTTTGCCTCAGAAAACATGAAGCGAAACCCATCCATTGAGAAGAAAAGTTCATTTATTGTCACTCCTGCCTTCGAAAGCGTTATTACTGGCTTTAAATGGATTTATAATCTCATTATTGATTTTAAGTTGAATTTTCTTATAACTTTGTTTAAAACAGAATATAATTGAATGTTTACCTCGAGAAACATGACGCGAAAGCCATCCATTGATAACAAAAGTTTATTTATATTTACTCATGCCTTCGGAAGCCTTATTACTCGCTTTAAATACTTTTATAGTCTCATTATTGATTTTAAGTTGAATATTCTTACATTTTTGGTTAAGAAAGATTATAATTGAATATTTGGCTCGGGAAACATGAAGCGAAAGCCATTTATTGACAAGAAAAGTTCATTTATAGTCACTCATTCCTTTGAAAGCGTTATTATTGGTTTTAAATGGATTTATAATCCCATTATTGATTTTAAGTTGAATTTTCTTATAATTTTGGTTAAAACAGAATATAATTGAATGTTTGCCTTGAGAAACGTGATGCGAAAGCCATCCATTGACAAGAAAGTTTGTTTATAGTCACTCATGCCTTCGGAAGCCTTATTACTCGCTTTAAATGCTTTTATAGTCTCAATATTGATTTTAAGTTGAATTTTCTTACATTTTTCATTAAAACAGATTATAACTAAATGTTTTCCTCAAAAAACATGAAGCGAAAGCCATCCATTGAGAAGAAAAGTTCATTTATTGTCACTCGTGCCTTCGAAAGTGTTACTACTGGCTTTAAATGGATTTATAATCTCATTATTGATTTTAAGTTGAATTTGCTTATAATTTTGGTTAAAACAGAATATAATTGAATGTTTGCCTCGAGAAACGTGACGCGAAAGCCATCCATTCATAACAAAAGTTTATTTATAGTCACTCATGCCTTCGGAAGCCTTATTACTCGCTTAAAATACTTTTATAGTCTCATTATTGATTTTAAGTTGAATATTCTTACATTTTTGGTTAACACAGATTATAATTGAATGTTTACCTCGGGAAACATGAAGTGAAAGCCTTTTATTGACAAGAAAAGTTCATTTATAGTCACTCATTCCTTTGAAAGCGTTATTATTGGTTTTAAATGGATTTATAATCTCATTATTGATTTTAAGTTGAATTTTTTTATAATTTTGGTTAAAACAGAATATAATTGAATGTTTACCTCGAGAAACGTGATGCGAAAGCCATCCATTTACAAGAAAGTTTATTTATAGTCACTCATGCCTTCAGAAGCCTTATTACTCACTTTCAATACTTTTATAGTCTCATTATTGATTTTAAGTTGAATATTCTTACATTTTTGGTTAACAAAGATTATAATTGAGTGTTTAGCTCGGGAAACATGAAGCGAAAGCCATTTATTGACAAGAAAAGTTCATTTATAGGCACTCATTCCTTTGAAAGCGTTATTATTGGTTTTAAATGGATTTATAATCTCATTATTGATTTTAAGTTGAATTTTCTTATAATTTAGGTTAAAACAGAATATAATTGAATGTTTGCCTCGAGAAACGTGACGCGAAAGCCATCTATTGACAAGAAAGTTTATTTATAGTCACTCATGCCTTCGGAAGCCTTATTACTCGCTTTAATTACTTTTATAGTCTCATTATTGATTTTAAGTTGAATATTCTTATATTTTTTGTTAACAAAGATTATAATTGAATGTTTAGCTCGGGAAACATGAAGCGAAAGTCATTTATTGACAAGAAAAGTTCATTTATAGTCACTCATTCCTTTGAAAACGTTATTATTGGTTTTAAATGGATTTATAATCTCATTATTGATTTTAAGTTGAATTTTCTTATAACTTTTGTTAAAACAGAATATAATAGAATATTTCCCTCGAGAAACGTGACGCGAAAGCCATCCATTGACAACAAAAGTTTATTTATAGTCACTCATGCCTTCGGAAGCCTTATTACTCGCTTTAAATACTTTTATAGTCTCATTATTGATTTTAAGTTGAATATTCTTACATTTTTGGTTAACAAAGATTATAATTGAATGCTTACCTCGGGAAACATAAAGCGAAAGCCGTTTCTTGACAAGAAAAGTTCATTTATAGTCACTCACTCCTTTGAAAGCGTTATTATTGGTTTTAAATGGATTTATAATCTCATTATTGATTTTAAGTTGAATTTTCTTATAATTTTGGTTAAAACAGAATATAATTGAATGTTTACCTCGAGAAACGTGACGCGAAAGTCATCCATTGGCAAGAAAGTTTATTTATAGTCACTCATGCCTTCGGAAGCCTTATTACTCGCTTTAAATACTTTTATAGTCTCATTATTGATTTTAAGTTGAATATTCTTACATTTTTGGTTAACAAAGATTATAATTGAGTGTTTAGCTCGGGAAACATGAAGCGAAAGCCATTTATTGACAAGAAAAGTTCATTTATAGGCACTCATTCCTTTGAAAGCGTTATTATTGGTTTTAAATGGATTTATAATCTCATTATTGATTTTAAGTTGAATTTTCTTATAATTTAGGTTAAAATAGAATATAATTGAATGTTTGCCTCCAGAAACGTGACGCGAAAGCCATCTATTGACAAGAAAGTTTGTTTATAGTCGCTTATGCCTTCGGAAGCCTTATTACTCGCTTTAAATACTTTTATAGTCTCATTATTGATTTTAAGTTGAATATTCTTACATTTTTGGTTAACAAAGATTATAATTGAATGTTTAGCTCGGGAAACATGAAGCGAAAGCCATTTATTGACAAGAAAAGTTCATTTATAGTCACTCATTCCTTTGAAAACGTTATTATTGGTTTTAAATGGATTTATAATCTCATTATTGATTTTAAGTTGAATTTTCTTATAATTTTGGTTAAAATAGAATATAATTGAAAGTTTGCCTCGAGAAACGTGACGCGAAAGCCATCCATTGAGAACAAAAGTTTATTTATAGTCACTCATGCCTTCGGAAGCCTCATTACTCGCTTTAAATACTTTTATAATCTCATTATTGATTTTAAGTTGAATATTCTTACATTTTTGGTTAAGAAAGATTATAATTGAATGTTTGCCTCGGGAAACATGAAGCGAAAGCCATTTATTGAAAAGAAAAGTTCATTTATAGTCACTCATTCCTTTGAAAGCATAATTATTGGTTTTAAATGGATTTATAATCTCATTATTGATTTTAAGTTGAATTTTCTTATAATTTTGGTAAAAACAGAATGCAATTGAATGTTTACCTCGATAAACGTGATGCGAAAGCCATCCATTGATAACAAAAGTTTATTTATAGTCACTCATGCCTTCGGAAGCCTTATTACTCGCTTTAAATGCTTTAATTGTCTCAAAATTGATTTTAAGTTGAATTTTCTTACATTTTTCATTAAAACATATTATAATTGAATGTTTGCCTCAGAAAACATGAAGCGAAACCCATCCATTGAGAAGAAAAGTTCATTTATTGTCACTCCTGCCTTCGAAAGCGTTATTACTGGCTTTAAATGGATTTATAATCTCATTATTGATTTTAAGTTGAATTTTCTTATAACTTTGGTTAAAATAGAATATAATTGAATGTTTGCCTCGAGAAACGTGACGTGAAAGCCATCCATTCTTACAAAAGTTTATTTATAGTCACTCAATCCTTCGGAAGCCTTATTACTCGCTTTAAATACTTTTATAGTCTCATTATTGATATTAAGTTGAATATTCTTATATTTTTGGTTAACAAAGATTACAATTGAATGCTTACCTCGGGAAACATGAAGCGAAAGCCATTTATTGATAAGAAAAGTTCATTTATAGTCACTCATTCCTTTGAAAGCGTTATTATTGGTTTTAAATAGATTTATAATCTCATTATTGATTTTAAGTTGAATTTTCTTATAATTTTGGTTAAAACAGAATATAATTGAATGTTTACCTCGAGAAACGTGACACGAAAGCCATCCATTGACAAGAAAGTTTATTTATAGTCACTCATGTCTTCGGAAGCCTTATTACTCACTTTAAATACTTTTATAGTCTCATTATTGATTTTAAGTTGAATGTTCTTACCTTTTTGGTTAACAAAGATTGTAATTGAATGTTTACCTCGGGAAACATGAAGCGAAAGCCATTTATTGATAAGAAAAGTTCATTTATAGTCACTCATTCCTTTGAAAGCGTTATTATTGGTTTTAAATGGATTTATAATCTCATTATTGATTTTAAGTTGAATTTTCTTATAATTTAGGTTAAAACAGAATATAATTGAATGTTTGCCTCGAGAAACGTGACGCGAAAGCCATCTATTGACAAGAAAGTTTATTTATAGTCACTCATGCCTTCGGAAGCCTTATTGCTCGCTTTAAATACTTTTATAGTCTCATTATTCATTTTAAGTTGAATATTCTTACATTTTTGGTTAACAAAGATTATAATTGAAAGTTTAGCTCGGGAAACATGAAGCGAAAGCCATTTATTGACAAGAAAAGTTCATTTATAGTCACTCATTCCTTTGAAAACGTTATTATTGGTTTTAAATGGATTTATAATCTCATAATTGATTTTAAGTTGAATTTTCTCATAATTTTGGTTAAAATAGAATATAATTGAAAGTTTGCCTCGAGAAACGTGACGCGAAAGCCATCCATTGACAACAAAAGTTTATTTATAGTCACTCATGCCTTCGGAAGCCTTATTACTCGCTTTAAATACTTTTATAGTCTCATTATTGATTTTAAGTTGAATATTCTTACTTTTTTGGTTAAGAAAGATTATAATTGAATGTTTGCCTCGGGAAACATGAAGTGAAAGCCATTTATTGAAAAGAAAAGTTCATTTATAGTCACTCATTCCTTTGAAAGCGTTATTATTGGTTTTAAATGGATTTATAATCTCATTATTGATTTTAAGTTGAATTTTCTTATAATTTTGGTTAAAATAGAATATAATTGAATGTTTGCCTTGAGAAACGTGATGCGAAAGCCATCCATTGACAAGAAAGTTTATTTATAGTCACTCATGCCTTCGGAAGCCTTATTACTCGCTTTAAATACTTTTGTAGTCTCATTATTGATTTTAAGTTGAATATTTTTACATTTTTGGTTAATAAAGATTATAATTGAATGTTTGCCTCGAGAAACATGAAGCGAAAGCCATTTATTGACAAGAAAAGTTCATTTATAGTCACTCATTCCTTTGAAAGCGTTATTATTGGTTTTAAATGGATTTATAATCTCATTATTGATTTTAAGTTGAATTTTCTTATAATTTTGGTTAAAACAGAATATAATTGAATGTTTGCCTCGAGAAGCGTGATGGGAAAGCCATCGATTGACAAGAAAGTTTATTTATAGTCACTCATGCCTTCGGCAGCCTTATTACTCGCTTTAAATACTTTTGTAGTCTCATTATTGATTTTAAGTTGAATATTCTTACATTTTTGGTTAAGAAAGATTATAATTGAATGTTTGCCTCGAGAAACATGAAGCGAAACCCATTTATTGACAAGAAAAGTTCATTTATAGTCACTCATTCCTTTGAAAGCGTTATTATTGGTTTTAAATGGATTTATAATCTCATTATTGATTTTAAGTTGAATTTTCTTATAATTTTGGTTAAAACAGAATATAATTGAATGTTTACCTCGAGAAACGTGACGCCAAAGCTATCCATTGATAACAAAAGTTTATTTATAGTCACTCATACCTTCGGAAGCCTTATTACTCGCTTTAAATGCTTTTATAGTCTCAAAATTGATTTTAAGTTGAATTTTCTTACATTTTTCATTAAAACAGATTATAATTGAATGTTTACCTCAGAAAACATGAAGCGACACCCATCCATTTAGAAGAAAAGTTCATTTATTGTCACTCTTGCCTTCGAAAGCGTTATTACTGGCTTTAAATGGATTTATAATCTCATTATTGATTTTAAGTTGAATTTTCTTATAACTTTGGTTAAAACAGAATATAATTGAATGTTTGCATCGAGAAACGTGACGCGAAAGCCATCCACTGACAACAAAAGTTTATTTATAGTCACTCATGCCTTCGGAAGCCTTATTACTCGCTTTCAATGCTTTTATTGTCTCAAAATTGATTTTAAGTTTAATTTTCTTACATTTTTCATTAAAACAGATTATAATTGAATGTTTGCCTCAGAAAACATGAAGGGAAACTCCTTTAAAAGCGTTATTATTGGTTTTAAATGGATTTATAATCGCATTATTGATTTTAAGTTGAATTTTCTTAAAATTTTGGTTAAAACAGAATATAATTGAATGTTTGCCTCGAGAAACGTGACGCAGAAGCCATCTATTGTCAACAAAAGTTTATTTATAGTCACTCATGCCTTTGAAAGCCTTATTACTCGCTTGAAATACTTTTCTAGTCCCATTATTGATTTTAAGTTGAATAATCTTACATTTTTTGTTAAGAAAGATTATAATTGAATGTTTGCCTCGGGAAACATGAAGCGAAAGTCATTTATTAACAAGAAAAGTTCATTTATAGTCACTCATTCCTTTGAAAACGTTATTATTGGTTTTAAATGGATTTATAATCTCATTATTGATTTTAAGTTGAATTTTCTTATAATTTTGGTTAAAACAGAATATAATTGAATGTTTGCCTTGAGAAACGTGACGCGAAAGCCATCCATTGACAACAAAAGTTTATTTATAGTCACTCATACCTTCGGAAGCCTTATTACTTGCTTTAAATGCTTTTATAGTCTCAAAATTGATTTTAAGTTGAATTTTCTTACATTTTTCATTAAAACAGATTATAATTGAATGTTTGCCTCAGAAAACATGAACCGAAACCCATCCATTGAGAAGAAAAGTTCATTTATTGTCACTCCTGCCTTCGAAAGCGTTATTACTGGCTTTAAATGGATTTATAATCTCATTATTGATTTTAAGTTGAATTTGCTTATAATTTTGGTTAAAACAGAATATAATTGAATGTTTGCCTCGAGAAACGTGACGCGAAAGCCATCCATTCATAACAAAAGTTTATTTATAGTCACTTATGCCTTCGGAAGCCTTATTACTCGCTTTAAATACTTTTATAGTCTCATTATTGATTTTAAGTTGAATATTCTTACATTTTTGGTTAAGAAAGATTATAATTGAATGTTTGCCTCGGGAAACATGAAGCGAAAGCCATTTATTGCCAAGAAAAGTTCATTTACAGTCACTCATTCCTTCGAAAGCGTTATTACTGGCTTTAAATGGATTTATAATCTCATTATTGATTTTAAGTTTAATTTTCTTATAACTGTGGTTAAAACAGAATATAATTGAATGTTTGCCTCGAGAAACATGACGCGAAAGCCATCCATTGACAACAAAAGTTTATTTATAGTCACTCATGCCTACGGAAGCCTTATTACTCGCTTTAAATACTTTTATAGTCTCCTTATTGATTTTAAGTTGAATATTCTGACATTTTTTGTTAACAAAGATTATAATTGAATGTTTACCTCGAGAAACATGAAGCGAAAGCCATTTATTGACAAGAAAAGTTCATTTATAGTCACTCATTCCTTTGAAAGCGTTATTATTGGTTTTAAATGGATTTATAATCTCATTATTGATTTTAAGTTGAATTTTCTTATAATTTTGGTTAAAACAGAATATAATTGAATGTTTGCCTCGAGAAACGTGACGCGAAAGCCATCTATTGTCAACAAAAGTTTATTTATAGTCACTCATGCCTTTGAAAGCCTTATTACTCGCTTGAAATACTTTTCTAGTCCCATTATTGATTTTAAGTTGAGTAATCTTACATTTTTTGTTAAGAAAGATTATAATTGAATGTTTGCCTCGGGAAACATGAAGCGAAAGCCATTTATGAACAAGAAAGGTTCATTTATAGTCACTCATTCCTTTGAAAACGTTATTATTGGTTTTAAATGGATTTATAATCTCATTATTGATTTTAAGTTGAATTTTCTTATAATTTTGGTTAAAACAGAATATAATTGAATGTTTGCCTTGAGAAACGTGACGCGAAAGCCATCCATTGACAACAAAAGTTTATTTATAGTCACTCATACCTTCGGAAGCCTTATTACTTGCTTTAAATGCTTTTATAGTCTCAAAATTGATTTTAAGTTGAATTTTGTTACATTTTTCATTAAAACAGAATATAATTGAATGTTTGCCTCAGAAAATATGAACCGAAACCCATCCATTGAGAAGAAAAGTTCATTTATTGTCACTCCTGCCTTCGAAAGTGTTATTACTGGCTTTAAATGGATTTATAATCTCATTATTGATTTTAAGTTGAATTTTCTTATAATTTTGGTTAAAACAGAATATAATTGAATGTTTGCCTCGAGAAACGTGACGCGAAAGCCATCCATTCATAACAAAAGTTTATTTATAGTCACTCATGCCTTCGGAAGCCTTATTACTCGCTTTAAATACTTTTATAGTCTCATTATTGATTTTAAGTTGAATATTCTTACATTTTTGGTTAAGAAAGATTATAATTGAATGCTTGCCTCGGGAAACATGAAGCGAAAGCCATTTATTGCCAAGAAAAGTTCATTTACAGTCACTCATTCCTTTGAAAGCGTTTTTATTGGTTTTAAATGGATTTATAATCTCATTATTGATTTTAAGTTGAATTTTCTTATAATTTTGGTTAAAACAGAATATAATTGAATGTTTGCCTCGAGAAACGTGACACGAAAGCCATCCATTGACAAGAAAGTTTATTTATAGTCACTGATGCCTTCGAAAGCCCTATTACTCGCTTTAAATACTTTTATAGTCTCATTATTGATTTTAAGTTGAATATTCTTACATTTTTGGTTAAGAAATATTATAATTGAATGTTTGCCTCGGGAAACATGAAGCAAAAGCCATTTATTGACAAGAAAAGTTCATTTATAGTCACTCATTCCTTTGAAAGCTTTATTATTGGTTTTAAAAGGATTTATAATCTCATTATTGATTTTAAGTTGAATTTTCTTATAATTTTGGTTAAAACAGAATATAATTGAATGTTTGCCTTGAGAAACGTGACGCGAAAGCCATCCACTGACAACAAAAGTTTATTTATAGTCACTCATGCCTTCGGAAGGCTTATTACTCGCTTCAAATGCTTTGATAGTCTCAAAAGTGATTTTAAGTTGAATTTTATTACATTTTTTATTAAAACAGATTATAATTGAATGTTTGCCTCAGAAAACATGAAGCGAAACCCATCCATTGAGAGGAAAAGTTCATTTATTGTCACTCCTGCCTTTGAAAGCGTTATTACTGGCTTTAAATGGATTTATAATCTCATTATTGATTTTAAGTTGAATTTTCTTATAACTTTGGTTAAAATAGAATATAATTGAATGTTTGCCTCGAGAAACGTGACGCGAAAGCCATCCATTGACAACAAAAGTTTATTTATAGTCACTCAAGCCTTCGGAAGCCTTATTACTCGCTTTAAATACTTTTATAGTCTCATTATTGATTTTAAGTTGAATATTCTTGCATTTTTGGTTAAGAAATATTATAATTGAATGTTTGCCTCGGGAAACATGATGCGAAAGCCATTTATTGACAAGAAAAGTTCATTTATAGTTACTCACTCCTTTGAAAGCTTTATTATTGGTTTTAAATGGATTTATAATCTCATTATTGATTTTAAGTTGCATTTTCTTAGAATTTTGGTTAAAACAGAATATAATTGAATGTTTGCCTTGAGAAACGTGACGCGAAAGCCATCTACTGACAACAAAAGTTTATTTATAGTCACTCATGCCTTCGGAAGACTTATTACTCGCTTTCAATGCTTTTATAGTCTCAAAAATGATTTTCAGTTGAATTTTATTACATTTTTCATTAAAACAGATTATAATTGAATGGTTGCCTCAGGAAACATGAAGCGAAACCCATCCATTGAGAGGAAAAGTTCATTTATTGTCATTCCTGCCTTCGAAAGCATTATTACTGGCTTTAAATGGATTTATAATCTCATTATTGATTTTAAGTTGAATTTTCTTATAACTTTGGTTAAAATAGAATATAATTGAATGTTTACCTCGAGAAACGTGATGCAAAAGCCATCCATTGACAACAAAAGTTTATTTATAGTCACTCATGCCTTCGGAAGCCTTATTACTCGCTTTAAATGCTTTTATAGTCTCAAAATTGATTTTAAGTTGAATTTTCTTACATTTTTCATTAAAACAGATTATAATTCAATGTTTGCCTCATAAAACATGAACCGAAACCCATCCATTGAGAAGAAAAGTTCATTTATTGTCACTCCTACCTTCGAAAGCGTTATTACTGGCTTTAAATGGATTTATAATCTCTTTATTGATTTTAAGTTGAATTTTCTTATAACTTTGGTTAAAACAGAATATAATTGAATGTTTGCCTCGAGAAACGTGACGCGAAAGCCATCCATTGACAACAAAAGTTTATTTATAGTCACTCATGCCTTCGGAAGCCTTATTACTCGCTTTAAATACTTTTATAGTCTCATTATTGATTTTAAGTTGAATATTCTTACATTTTTTGTTAACAAAGATGATAATTGAAAGTTTGCCTCAAGAAACATGAAGCGAAAGCCATTTATTGACAAGAAAAGTTCATTTATAGTCACTCATTCCTTTAAAAGCGTTATTATTGGTTTTAAAGGGATTTATAATCGCATTATTGATTTTAAGTTGAATTTTCTTATAATTTTGATTAAAACAGAATATAATTGAATGTTTGCCTCGAGAAACGTGACGCGAAAGCCACCCATAGACAACAAAAGTTTATTTATAGTCACTCATGCTTTCAAAAGCCTTATTACTCGCTTTAAATACTTTTATAGTCTCATTATTGATTTTAAGTTAAATATACTTACATTTTTTGTTAACAAAGATTATAATTGAATGTTTACCTCGGGAAACATGAGGCGAAAGCCATTTATTTACAAGAAAAGTTCCTTTATAGTCACTCATTCCTTTGAAAGCGTTATTATTGGTTTTAAATAGATTTATAATCTCATTATTGATTTTAAGTTAAATTTTCTTATAATTTTGGTTAAAACAGAATATAATTGAATGTTTACCTCGAGAAACGTGACGCGAAACCCATCCATTGACAACAAAAGTTTATTTATAGTCACTCAAGCCTTCGGAAGCCTTATTACTCGCTTTAAATACTTTTATAGTCTCATTATTGATTTTAGGTTGAATATTCTTACATTTTTGGTTTAGAAATATGATAATTGAATGTTTGCCTTGGGAAACATGATGTGAAAGCCATTTATTGACAAGAAAAGTTCATTTATAGTCACTCATTCCTTTGAAAGCTTTATTATTGGTTTTAAATGGATTTATAATCTCATTATTGATTTTAAGTTGAATTTTCTTATAATTTTGGTTAAAACAGAATATAATTGAATGTTTGCCTCGAGAAACGTGACGCGAAACCCATCCATTGAAACAAAAACTTAATTTATAGTCACTCATGCCTTCGGAAGCCTTATTACTCACTTTAAATACTTTTATAGTCTCAAAATTGATTTTAAGTTGAATTTTATTACATTTTTCATTAAAACAGATTATAATTGAATGTTTGCCTCAGAAAACATGAAGGGAAACCCATCCATTGAGAGGAAAAGTTCATTTATTGTCACTCCTGCCTTCGAAAGCGTTATTACTGGCTTTAAATGGATTTATAATGTCATTATTGATTTTAAGTTGAATTTTCTTATAACTTTGATTAAAATAGAAAATAATTGAACGTTTGCCTCGAGAAACGTGACACGAAAGCCATCCATTGACAACAAAAGTTTATTTATAGTCACTCAAGCCTTCGGAAGCCTTATTACTCGCTATAATACTTTTATAGTCTCATTATTGATTTTAAGTTGAATATTCTTGCATTTTTGGTTAAGAAATATTATAATTGAATGTTTGCCTCGGGAAACATGATGCGATAGCCATTTATTAATAAGAAAAGTTCATTTATAGTCACTCATTCCTTTGAAAGTTTATTATTGGTTTTAAATGGATTTATAATCTCATTATTCATTTTAAGTTGAATTTTCTTATAATTTTGGTTAAAATAGAATATAATTGAATGTTTGTCTCGAGAAACGTGACGCGAAAGCCATCCGTTGAAAACAAAAGTTTATTTATAGTCACTCATGCCTTCGGAAGCCTTATTACTCGCTTTAAATGCTTTTATAGTCTCAATATTGATTTTAAGTTGAATTTTCTTACATTTTTCATTAAAACAGATTATAATTGAATGTTTGCCTCAGAAAACATGAAGCGAAATCCATCCATTGAGAAGAAAAGTTCATTTATTGTCACTCCTGCCTTCGAAAGCGTTATTACTGGCTTTAAATGGATTTATAATCTCATTATTGATTTTAAGTTGAATTTTCTTATAACTTTGGTTAAAATAGAATATAATTGAATGTTTGCCTCGAGAAACGTGACACGAAAGCCATCCATTGACAACAAAAGTTTATTTATAGTCACTCAAGCCTTCGGAAGCCTTATTACTCGCTTTAAATACTTTTATAGTCTCATTATTGATTTTAAGTTGAATATTCTTACATTTTTGGTTAACAAAGATTATAATTGAATGTTTGCCTCGGGAAACATGAAGCGAAAGCCATTTATTGACAAGAAAAGTTCAGTTATAGTCACTCATGCCTTTGAAAACGTTATTATTGGTTTTAAATGGATTTATAATCTCATTAGTGATTTTAAGTTGAATTTTCTTGTAATTTTGGTTAAAACAGAATATAATTGAATTTTTACCTCGAGAAACGTGACGCGAAAGCCATCCATTGACAACAAAAGTTTATTTATAGTCACTCATGCCTTCGAAAGCCTTATTACTCGCTTTAAATACTTTTATAGTCTCATTATTGGTTTTAAGTTGAATATTCTTATATTTTTGGTTAAGAAAGATTATAATTGAATGTTTGCCTTGAGAAACGTGACACGAAAGCCATCCATTGACAACAAAAATTTATTTATAGTCACTCATGCCTTCGGAAGCCTTATTACTCGCTTTAAATGTTTTATAGTCTCAAAATTGATTTTGAGTTGAATATTCTTACATTTGTGGTTAACAAAGATTATAATTGAATGTTTGCCTCGGGAAACATGAAGCGAAAGCCATTTATTGACAAGAAAAGTTCATTTATAGTCACTCATTCCTTTGAAAACGTTATTATTGGTTTTAAATGGATTTATAATCTCATTATTGATTTTAAGTTGAATTTTCTTATAATTTTGGTTAAAACAGAATATAATTGAATGTTTGCCTCGAGACACGTGACGCGAAAGCCATCCATTGACAACAAAAGTTTATTTATAGTCACTCATGCCTTCGAAAGCCTTATTACTCGCTTTAAATACTTTTATAGTCTCATTATTGATTTTAGGTTGAATATTCTTACATTTTTGGTTAAGAAATATGATAATTGAATGTTTGCCTCGGGAAACATGATGCGAAAGCCATTTATTGACAAGAAAAGTTCATTTATACTCACTCATTCCTTTGAAAGCTTTATTATTGGTTTTAAATGGATTTATAATCTCATTATTGATTTTAAGTTGAATTTTCTTATAATTTTGGTTAAAACAGAATATAATTGAATGTTTGCCTTGAGAAACGTGACGCGAAAGCCATCCATTGACAACAAAAGTTTATTTATAGTCACTCATTCCTTCGTAAGCCTTATTACTCGCTTTAAATGCTTTTATAGTCTCAAAATTGATTTTAAGTTGAATTTTATTACATTTTTTATTAAAACAGATTATAATTGAATGTTTGCCTCAGAAAACATGAAGCGAAACCCATCCATTGAGAGGAAAAGTTCATTTATTGTCACTCCTGCCTTCGAAAGCGTTACTATTGGCTTTAAATGGATTTATAATCTCATTATTGATTTTAAGTTGAATTTTCTTATAACTTTGGTTAAAGTAAAATATAATTGAATGTTTACCTCGAGAAACGTGACGCGAAAGCCATCGATTGACAACAAAAGTTTATTTATAGTCACTCAAGCCTTCGGAAGCCTTATTACTCGCTTTAAATACTTTTATAGTCTCATTATTAATTTTAAGTTGAATATTCTTGCATTTTTGGTTAAGAAATATTATAATTGAATGTTTGCCTCGGGAAACATGGTGCGAAAGCCATTTATTGACAAGAAAAGTTCATTTATAGTCACTCATTCCTTTGAAAGCTTTATTATTGGTTTTAAATGGATTTATAATCTCATTATTGATTTTAAGTTGACTTTTCTTATAATTTTGGTTAAAACAGAATATAATTGAATGTTTGCCTCGAGAAACATGACGCGAAAGCCATCCATTGACAACAAAAGTTTCTTTATAGTCACTCATGCTTTCGGAAGCCTTATTACTCGCTTTAAATGCTTTTATAGTCTCAAAATTGGTTTTAAGTTGAATTTTATTACATTTTTTATTAAAACAGATTATAATTGAATGTTTGCCTCAAAAAACATGAAGCGAAACCCATCCATTGAGAGGAAAAGTTCATTTATTGTCACCCCTGCCTTCGAAAGCGTTATTACTGGCTTCTAATGGATTTATAATCTCATTATTGATTTTAAGTTGAATTTTGTTATAACTTTGGTTAAAATAGAATATAATTGAATGTTTGCCTCGAGAAATGTGATGCGAAAGCCTTCCATTGACAACAAAAGTTTATTTATAGTCACTCAAGCCTTCGGAAGCCTTATTACTCGCTTTAAATACTTTTATAGTCTCATTATTGATTTTAAGTTGAATATTCTTACATTTTTGGTTAAGAAATATTATAATTGAATGTTTGCCTCGGGAAACATGATGCTAAAGCGATTTATTGACAAGAAAAGTTCATTTATAGTCACTCATACCTTCGAAAGCTTTATTTTTGGTTTTGAATGGATTTATAATCTCATTATTGATTTTAAGTTGAATTTTCTTATAATTTTGGTTAAAACTGAATATAATTGAATGTTTGCATCGAGAAACGTGACGCGAAATCCATCCATTGACAACAAAAGTTTCTTTATAGTCACTCATGCCTTCGAAAGCCTTATTACTCGCTTTAAATACTTTTATAGTCTCATTATTGATTTTAAGTTGAATATTCTTACATTTTTGGTTAACAAAGATTTTAATTGAATGTTGGCCTCGAGAAACATGAAGCGAAAGCCATTTATTGACAAGAAAAGTTCATTTATCGTCACTCATTCCTTTGAAAACGTTATTATTGGTTTTAAATGGATTTATAATCTCATTAGTGATTTTAAGTTGAATTTTCTTATAATTTTGGTTAAAACATAATATAATTGAATGTTTACCTCGAGAAACGTGACGCGAAAGCCATCCATTGATAACAAAAGTTTATTTATAGTCACTCAAGCCTTCGGAAGCCTTATTACTCGCTTTAAATACTTTTATAGTCTCATTATTGATTTTAAGTTGAATATTCTTACATTTTTGGTTAAGAAATATTATAATTGAATGTTTGCCTCGGGAAACATGGTGCTAAAGCGATTTATTGACAAGAAAAGTTCATTTATAGTCACTCATTCCTTTGAAAGCTTTATTATTGGTTTTAAATGGATTTATAATCTCATTATTGATTATAAGTTGAATTTTCTTATAACTTTGGTTAAAATAAAATATAATTGAATGTTTGCCTCGAGAAACGTGACGCGAAAGCCATCGATTGACAACAAAAGTTTATTTATAGTCACTCAAGCCTTCGGAAGCCTTATTACTCGCTTTAAATACTTTTATAGTCTCATTATTGATTTTAAGTTGAATATTCTTGCATTTTTGGTTAAGAAATATTATAATTGAATGTTTGCCTCGGGAAACATGCTGCGAAAGCCATTTATTGACAAGAAAAGTTCATTTATAGTCACTCATTCCTTTGAAAGCTTTATTATTGGTTTTAAATGGATTTATAATCTCATTATTGATTTTAAGTTGAATTTTTTTATAATTTTGCTTAAAACAGAATATAATTGAATTTTTGCCTCGAGAAACGTGACGCGAAACCCATCCATTGAAACAAAAACTAAATTTATAGTCACTCATGCCTTCGGAAGCTTTATTACTCACTTTAAATACTTTTATAGTCTCAAAATTGATTTTAAGTTGAATTTTATTACATTTTTTATTAAAACAGATTATAATTGAATGTTTGCCTCAGAAAACATGAAGCGAAACCCATCCATTGAGAAGAAAAGTTCATTTATTGTCACTCCTGCCTTCGAAAGCGTTATTACTGGCTTTAAATGGATTTATAATCTCATTATTGATTTTAAGTTGAATTTTCTTATAACTTTGGTTAAAATAGAATATAATTGAATGTTTGCCTCGAGAAACGTGACGCGAAACCCATCCATTGAAACAAAAACTTAATTTATAGTTACTCATACCTTCGGAAGCCTTATTACTCACTTTAAATACTTTTATAGTCTCAAAATTGATTTTAAGTTGAATTTTATTACATTTTTCATTAAAACAGATTATAATTGAATGTTTGCCTCAGAAAACATGAAGCGAAACCTATCCATTGAGAGGAAAAGTTCATTTATTGTCACTCCTGCCTTCGAAAGCGTTATTACTGGCTTTAAATGGATTTATAATGTCATTATTGATTTTAAGTTGAATTTTCTTATAACTTTGGTTAAAATAGAAAATAATTGAATGTTTGCCTCGAGAAACGTGACACGAAAGCCATCCATTGACAACAAAAGTTTATTTATAGTCCATCAAGCCTTCGGAAGCCTTATTACTCGCTATAATACTTTTATAGTCTCATTATTGATTTTAAGTTGAATATTCTTGCATTTTTGATTAAGAAATATTATAATTGAATGTTTGCCTCGGGAAACATGATGCAAAAGCCATTTATTAACAAGAAAAGTTCATTTATAGTCACTCATTCCTTTGAAAGCTTTATTATTGGTTTTAAATGGATTTATAATCTCATTATTCATTTTAAGTTGAATTTTCTTATAATTTTGGTTAAAATAGAATATAATTGAATGTTTGCCTCGAGAAACGTGACGCGAAAGCAATCCGTTGAAAATAAAAGTTTATTTATAGTCACTCATGCCTTCGGAAGCCTTATTACTCGCTTTAAATGCTTTTATAGTCTCAATATTGATTTTAAGTTGAATTTTCTTACATTTTTCATTAAAACAGATTATAATTGAATGTTTGCCTCAGAAAACATGAAGCGAAACCCATCCATTGAGATGAAAAGTTCATTTATTATCACTCCTGCCTTCGAAAGCGTTATTACTGGCTTTAAATGGATTTATAATCTCATTATTGATTTTAAGTTGAATTTTCTTATAACTTTGGTTAAAATAGAATATAATTGAATGTTTGCCTCGAGAAACGTGACACGAAAGCCATCCATTGACAACAAAAGTTTATTTATAGT
Organism: Theobroma cacao; assembly: GCF_053813885.1. Lineage (NCBI taxonomy): Eukaryota > Viridiplantae > Streptophyta > Magnoliopsida > Malvales > Malvaceae > Theobroma > Theobroma cacao. The sequence goes on from NC_142647.1 coordinate 29,187,554, forward strand.
CACTCAAGCCTTCGGAAGCCTTATTACTCGCTTTAAATACTTTTATAGTCTCATTATTGATTTTAAGTTGAATATTCTTACATTTTTGGTTAACAAAGATTATAATTGAATGTTTGCCTCGGGAAAAATGAAGCGAAAGCCATTTATTGACAAGAAAAGTTCAGTTATAGTCACTCATGCCTTTGAAAACGTTATTATTGGTTTTAAATGGATTTATAATCTCATTAGTGATTTTAAGTTGAATTTTCTTGTAATTTTGGTTAAAACAGAATATAATTGAATTTTTACCTCAAGAAACGTGACGCGAAAGCCATCCATTGACAACAAAAGTTTATTTATAGTCACTCATGCCTTCGAAAGCCTTATTACTCGCTTTAAATACTTTTATAGTCTCATTATTGGTTTTAAGTTGAATATTCTTACATTTTTGGTTAAGAAAGATTATAATTGAATGTTTGCCTTGAGAAACGTGACGCGAAAGCCATCCATTCACAACAAAAATTTATTTATAGTCACTCATGGCTTCGGAAGCCTTATTACTCGCTTTAAATGTTTTATAGTCTCAAAATTGATTTTAAGTTGAATTTTCTTACATTTTTCATTAAACCAGATTATAATTGAATGTTTGCCTTAGAAAACATGAAGCGAAACCCATCCATTGAGCAGAAAAGTTCATTTATTGTAACTCTTGCCTTCAAAAGCGTTATTACTGGCTTTAAATAGATTTATAATCTCATTATTGATTTTAAGTTGAATTTTCTTATAATTTTGGTTAAAACAGAATATAATTGAATGTTTGCCTCGAGAAACGTGACGCGAAAGCCATCCATTGACAACAAAAGTTTATTTATAGTCACTCAAGCCTTCGGAAGCCTTATTACTCGCTTTAAATACTTTTATAGTCTCATTATTGATTTTAAGTTGAATATTCTTGCATTTTTGGTTAAGAAATATTATAATTGAATGTTTGCCTCGGGAAACATGGTGCGAAAGCCATTTATTGACAAGAAAAGTTCATTTATAGTCACTCATTCCTTTGAAAGCTTTATTATTGGTTTTAAATGGATTTATAATCTCATTATTGATTTTAAGTTGACTTTTCTTATAATTTTGGTTAAAACAGAATATAATTGAATGCTTGCCTCGAGAAACATGACGCGAAAGCCATCCATTGACAACAAAAGTTTCTTTATAGTCGCTCATGCTTTCGGAAGCCTTATTACTCGCTTTAAATGCTTTTATAGTCTCAAAATTGGTTTTAAGTTGAATTTTATTACATTTTTTATTAAAACATATTATAATTGAATGTTTGCCTCAGAAAACATGAAGCGAAACCCATCCATTGAGAGGAAAAGTTCATTTATTGTCACCCCTGCCTTCGAAAGCGTTATTACTGGCTTTAAATGGATTTATAATCTCATTATTGATTTTAAGTTGAATTTTGCTATAACTTTGGTTAAAATAGAATATAATTGAATGTTTGCCTCGAGAAACGTGATGCGAAAGCCTTCCATTGACAACAAAAGTTTATTTATAGTCACTCAAGCCTTCGGAAGCCTTATTACTCGCTTTAAATACTTTTATAGTCTCATTATTGATTTTAAGTTGAATATTCTTACATTTTTGGTTAAGAAATATTATAATTGAATGTTTGCCTCGGGAAACATGATTCTAAAGCGATTTATTGACAAGAAAAGTTCATTTATAGTCACTCATACCTTCGAAAGCTTTATTATTGGTTTTGAATGGATTTATAATCTCATTATTGATTTTAAGTTGAATTTTCTTATAACTTTGGTTAAAATAGAATATAATTGAATGTTTGCCTCGAGAAACGTGACACGAAAGCCATCCATTGACAACAAAAGTTTATTTATAGTCACTCAAGCCTTCGGAAGCCTTATTACTCGCTTTAAATACTTTTATAGTCTCATTATTGATTTTAAGTTGAATATTCTTACATTTTTGGTTAACAAAGATTATAATTGAATGTTTGCCTCGGGAAACATGAAGCGAAAGCCATTTATTGAGAAGAAAAGTTCAGTTATAGTCACTCATGCCTTTGAAAACGTTATTATTGGGTTTAAATGGATTTATAATCTCATTAGTGATTTTAAGTTGAATTTTCTTGTAATTTTGGTTAAAACAGAATATAATTGAATTTTTACCTCGAGAAACGTGATGCGAAAGCCATCCATTGACAACAAAAGTTTATTTATAGTCACTCATGCCTTCGAAAGCCTTATTACTCGCTTTAAATACTTTTATAGTCTCATTATTGGTTTTAAGTTGAATATTCTTATATTTTTGGTTAAGAAAGATTATAATTGAATGTTTGCCTTGAGAAACGTGACACGAAAGCCATCCATTGACAACAAAAATTTATTTATAGTCACTCATGCCTTCGGAAGCCTTATTACTCGCTTTAAATGTTTTATACTCTCAAAATTGATTTTAAGTTGAATTTTCTTACATTTTTCATTAAACCAGATTATAATTGAATGTTTGCCTTAGAAAACATGAAGCGAAACACATCCATTGAGAAGAAAAGTTCATTTATTGTAACTCTTGCCTTCGAAAGCGTTATTACTGGCTTTAAATGGATTTATAATCTCATTATTGATTTTAAGTTGAATTTTCTTATAATTTTGGTTAAAACAGAATATAATTGAATGTTTGCCTCGAGAAACGTGACGCGAAAGCCATCCATTGACAACAAAAGTTTATTTATAGTCACTCATGCCTTCGGAAGCCTTATTACTCGCTTTAAATACTTTTATAGTCTCATTATTGATTTTAAGTTGAATATTCTTACATTTTTTGTTAACAAAGATTATAATTGAATGTTTGCCTCGGGAAACATGAAGCGAAAGCCATTTATTGACAAGAAAAGTTCATTTATAGTCACTCATTCCTTTAAAAGCGTTATTATTGGTTTTAAATGGATTTATAATCGCATTATTGATTTTAAGTTGAATTTTCTTATAATTTTGATTAAAACAGAATATAATTGAATGTTTACCTCGAGAAACGTGACGCGAAAGCCATCCATTGACAACAAAAGTTTATTTATAGTCACTCATGCCTTCGAAAGCCTTATTACTCGCTTTAAATACTTTTATAGTCTCATTATTGATTTTAAGTTGAATATTCTTACATTTTTTGTTAACAAAGATTATAATTGAATGTTTGCCTCGGGAAACATGAAGCGAAAGCCATTTATTGACAAGAAAAGTTCATTTATAGTCACTCATTCCTTTGAAAGCGTTATTATTGGTTTTAAATGGACTTATAATCTCATTATTGATTTTAAGTTGAATTTTCTTATAATATTTGTTAAAACAGAATATAATTGAAAGTTTGCCTCGAGAAACGTGACGCGAAAGCCATCCACTGACAACAAAAGTTTATTTATAGTCACTCATGCCTTCGGAAGCCTTATTACTCGCTTTAAATGCTTTTATAGTCTCAAAATTGATTTTGAGTTGAATTTTCTTGCATTTGTCATTAAAACAGATTATAGTTGAATATTTGCCTCAGAAAACATGAAGCGAAACCCATCCATTGAGAAGAAAAGTTCATTTATTGTCACTCCTGCCTTCGAAAGCGTTATTACTGGCTTGAAATGGATTTATAATCTCATTATTGATTTTAAGTTGATTTTTCTTATAACTTTGGTTAAAACAGAATATAATTGAATGTTTACCTCGAGAAACGTGACACGAAAGCCATCCATAGACAACAAAAGTTTATTTATAGTCACTCATGCCTTCGAAAGCCTTATTACTCGCTTTAAATACTTTTATAGTCTCATTATTAATTTTAGGTTGAATATTCTTACATTTGTGGTTAACAAAGATTATAATTGAATGTTTGCCTCGGGAAACATGAAGCGAAAGCCATTTATTGACAAGAAAAGTTCATTTATAGTCACTCATTCCTTTGAAAACGTTATTATTGGTTTTAAATGGATTTATAATCTCATTATTGATTTTAAGTTGAATTTTCTTATAATTTTGGTTAAAACAGAATATAATTGAATGTTTGCCTCGAGACACGTGACGCGAAAGCCATCCATTGACAACAAAAGTTTATTTATAGTCACTCATGCCTTCGAAAGCCTTATTACTCGCTTTAAATACTTTTATAGTCTCATTATTGATTTTAGGTTGAATATTCTTACATTTTTGGTTAAGAAATATGATAATTGAATGTTTGCCTCGGGAAACATGATGCGAAAGCCATTTATTGACAAGAAAAGTTCATTTATACTCACTCATTCCTTTGAAAGCTTTATTATTGGTTTTAAATGGATTTATAATCTCATTATTGATTTTAAGTTGAATTTTCTTATAATTTTGGTTAAAACAGAATATAATTGAATGTTTGCCTCGAGAAACGTGACGCGAAAGCCATCCATTGACAACAAAAGTTATTTATAGTCACTCATTCCTTCGTAAGCCTTATTACTCGCTTTAAATGCTTTTATAGTCTCAAAATTGATTTTAAGTTGAATTTTATTACATTTTTTATTAAAACAGATTATAATTGAATGTTTGCCTCAGAAAACATGAAGCGAAACCCATCCATTGAGAGGAAAAGTTCATTTATTGTCACTCCTGCCTTCGAAAGCGTTACTATTGGCTTTAAATGGATTTATAATCTCATTATTGATTTTAAGTTGAATTTTGTTATAACTTTGGTTAAAGTAAAATATAATTGAATGTTTACCTCGAGAAACGTGACGCGAAAGCCATCGATTGACAACAAAAGTTTATTTATAGTCACTCAAGCCTTCGGAAGCCTTATTACTCGCTTTAAATACTTTTATAGTCTCATTATTGATTTTAAGTTGAATATTCTTGCATTTTTGGTTAAGAAATATTATAATTGAATGTTTGCCTCGGGAAACATGGTGCGAAAGCCATTTATTGACAAGAAAAGTTCATTTATAGTCACTTATTCCTTTGAAAGCTTTATTATTGGTTTTAAATGGATTTATAATCTCATTATTGATTTTAAGTTGACTTTTCTTATAATTTTGGTTAAAACAGAATATAATTGAATGTTTGCCTTGAGAAACATGACGCGAAAGCCATCCATTGACAACAAAAGTTTCTTTATAGTCGCTCATGCTTTCGGAAGCCTTATTACTCGCTTTAAATGCTTTTATAGTCTCAAAATTGGTTTTAAGTTGAATTTTATTACATTTTTTATTAAAACAGATTATAATTGAATGTTTGCCTCAGAAAACATGAAGCGAAACCCATCCATTGAGAGGAAAAGTTCATTTATTGTCACCCCTGCCTTCGAAAGCGTTATTACTGGCTTTAAATGGATTTATAATCTCATTATTGATTTTAAGTTGAATTTTGTTATAACTTTGGTTAAAATAGAATATAATTGAATGTTTGCCTCGAGAAATGTGATGCGAAAGCCTTCCATTGACAACAAAAGTTTATTTATAGTCACTCAAGCCTTCGGAAGCCTTATTACTCGCTTTAAATACTTTTATAGTCTCATTATTGATTTTAAGTTGAATATTCTTACATTTTTGGTTAAGAAATATTATAATTGAATGTTTGCCTCGGGAAACATGATGCTAAAGCGATTTATTGACAAGAAAAGTTCATTTATAGTCACTCATACCTTCGGAAGCTTTATTTTTGGTTTTGAATGGATTTATAATCTCATTATTGATTTTAAGTTGAATTTTCTTATAATTTTGGTTAAAACTGAATATAATTGAATGTTTGCATCGAGAAACGTGACGCGAAATCCATCCATTGACAACAAAAGTTTCTTTATAGTCACTCATGCCTTCGAAAGCCTTATTACTCGCTTTAAATACTTTTATAGTCTCATTATTGATTTTAAGTTGAATATTCTTACATTTTTGGTTAACAAAGATTATAATTGAATGTTGGCCTCGAGAAACATGAAGCGAAAGCCATTTATTGACAAGAAAAGTTCATTTATCGTCACTCATTCCTTTGAAAACGTTATTATTGGTTTTAAATGGATTTATAATCTCATTAGTGATTTTAAGTTGAATTTTCTTATAATTTTGGTTAAAACAGAATATAATTGAATGTTTACCTCGAGAAACGTGACGCGAAAGCCATCCATTGATAACAAAAGTTTATTTATAGTCACTCAAGCCTTCGGAAGCCTTATTACTCGCTTTAAATACTTTTATAGTCTCATTATTGATTTTAAGTTGAATATTCTTACATTTTTGGTTAAGAAATATTATAATTGAATGTTTGCCTCGGGAAACATGATGCTAAAGCGATTTATTGACAAGAAAAGTTCATTTATAGTCACTCATACCTTCGAAAGCTTTATTATTGGTTTTAAATGGATTTATAATCTCATTATTGATTATAAGTTGAATTTTCTTATAACTTTGGTTAAAATAAAATATAATTGAATGTTTGCCTCGAGAAACGTGACGCGAAAGCCATCGATTGACAACAAAAGTTTATTTATAGTCACTCAAGCCTTCGGAAGCCTTATTACTCGCTTTAAATACTTTTATAGTCTCATTATTGATTTTAAGTTGAATATTCTTGCATTTTTGGTTAAGAAATATTGTAATTGAATGTTTGCCACGGGAAACATGCTGCGAAAGCCATTTATTGACAAGAAAAGTTCATTTATAGTCACTCATTCCTTTGAAAGCTTTATTATTGGTTTTAAATGGATTTATAATCTCATTATTGATTTTAAGTTGAATTTTTTTATAATTTTGCTTAAAACAGAATATAATTGAATGTTTGCCTCGAGAAACGTGACGCGAAACCCATCCATTGAAACAAAAACTAAATTTATAATCACTCATGCCTTCGGAAGCTTTATTACTCACTTTAAATACTTTTATAGTCTCAAAATTGATTTTAAGTTGAATTTTATTACATTTTTTATTAAAACAGATTATAATTGAATGTTTGCCTCAGAAAACATGAAGCGAAACCCATCCATTGAGAAGAAAAGTTCATTTATTGTCACTCCTGCCTTCGAAAGCGTTATTACTGGCTTTAAATGGATTTATAATCTCATTATTGATTTTAAGTTGAATTTTCTTATCACTTTGGTTAAAATAGAATATAATTGAATGTTTGCCTCGAGAAACGTGACGCGAAACCCATCCATTGAAACAAAAACTTAATTTATAGTTACTCATACCTTCGGAAGCCTTATTACTCACTTTAAATACTTTTATAGTCTCAAAATTGATTTTAAGTTGAATTTTATTACATTTTTCATTAAAACAGATTATAATTGAATGTTTGCCTCAGAAAACATGAAGCGAAACCCATCCATTGAGAGGAAAAGTTCATTTATTGTCACTCCTGCCTTCGAAAGCGTTATTACTGGCTTTAAATGGATTTATAATGTCATTATTGATTTTAAGTTGAATTTTCTTATAACTTTGGTTAAAATAGAAAATAATTGAATGTTTGCCTCGAGAAACGTGACACGAAAGCCATCCATTGACAACAAAAGTTTATTTATAGTTCATCAAGCCTTCGGAAGCCTTATTACTCGCTATAATACTTTTATAGTCTCATTATTGATTTTAAGTTGAATATTCTTGCATTTTTGATTAAGAAATATTATAATTGAATGTTTGCCTCGGGAAACATGATGCAAAAGCCATTTATTAACAAGAAAAGTTCATTTATAGTCACTCATTCCTTTGAAAGCTTTATTATTGGTTTTAAATGGATTTATAATCTCATTATTCATTTTAAGTTGAATTTTCTTATAATTTTGGTTAAAATAGAATATAATTGAATGTTTGCCTCGAGAAACGTGACGCGAAAGCAATCCGTTGAAAACAAAAGTTTATTTATAGTCACTCATGCCTTCGGAAGCCTTATTACTCGCTTTAAATGCTTTTATAGTCTCAATATTGATTTTAAGTTGAATTTTCTTACATTTTTCATTAAAACAGATTATAATTGAATGTTTGCCTCAGAAAACATGAAGCGAAACCCATCCATTGAGAAGAAAAGTTCATTTATTATCACTCCTGCCTTCGAAAGCGTTATTACTGGCTTTAAATGGATTTATAATCTCATTATTGATTTTAAGTTGAATTTTCTTATAACTTTGGTTAAAATAGAATATAATTGAATGTTTGCCTCGAGAAACGTGACACGAAAGCCATCCATTGACAACAAAAGTTTATTTATAGTCACTCAAGCCTTCGGAAGCCTTATTACTCGCTTTAAATACTTTTATAGTCTCATTATTGATTTTAAGTTGAATATTCTTACATTTTTGGTTAACAAAGATTATAATTGAATGTTTGCCTCGGGAAAAATGAAGCGAAAGCCATTTATTGACAAGAAAAGTTCAGTTATAGTCACTCATGCCTTTGAAAACGTTATTATTGGTTTTAAATGGATTTATAATCTCATTAGTGATTTTAAGTTGAATTTTCTTCTAATTTTGGTTAAAACAGAATATAATTGAATTTTTACCTCGAGAAACGTGACGCGAAAGCCATCCATTGACAACAAAAGTTTATTTATAGTCACTCATGCCTTCGAAAGCCTTATTACTCGCTTTAAATACTTTTATAGTCTCATTATTGGTTTTAAGTTGAATATTCTTACATTTTTGGTTAAGAAAGATTATAATTGAATGTTTGCCTTGAGAAACGTGACGCGAAAGCCATCCATTCACAACAAAAATTTATTTATAGTCACTCATGGCTTCGGAAGCCTTATTACTCGCTTTAAATGTTTTATAGTCTCAAAATTGATTTTAAGTTGAATTTTCTTACATTTTTCATTAAACCAGATTATAATTGAATGTTTGCCTTAGAAAACATGAAGCGAAACCCATCCATTGAGAAGAAAAGTTCATTTATTGTAACTCTTGCCTTCAAAAGCGTTATTACTGGCTTTAAATGGATTTATAATCTCATTATTGATTTTAAGTTGAATTTTCTTATAATTTTGGTTAAAACAGAATATAATTGAATGTTTGCCTCGAGAAACGTGACGCGAAAGCCATCCATTGACAACAAAAGTTTATTTATAGTCACTCAAGCCTTCGGAAGCCTTATTACTCGCTTTAAATACTTTTATAGTCTCATTATTGATTTTAAGTTGAATATTCTTGCATTTTTGGTTAAGAAATATTATAATTGAATGTTTGCCTCGGGAAACATGGTGCGAAAGCCATTTATTGACAAGAAAAGTTCATTTATAGTCACTCATTCCTTTGAAAGCTTTATTATTGGTTTTAAATGGATTTATAATCTCATTATTGATTTTAAGTTGACTTTTCTTATAATTTTGGTTAAAACAGAATATAATTGAATGTTTGCCTCGAGAAACATGACGCGAAAGCCATCCATTGACAACAAAAGTTTCTTTATAGTCGCTCATGCTTTCGGAAGCCTTATTACTCGCTTTAAATGCTTTTATAGTCTCAAAATTGGTTTTAAGTTGAATTTTATTACATTTTTTATTAAAACATATTATAATTGAATGTTTGCCTCAGAAAACATGAAGCGAAACCCATCCATTGAGAGGAAAAGTTCATTTATTGTCACCCCTGCCTTCGAAAGCGTTATTACTGGCTTTAAATGGATTTATAATCTCATTATTGATTTTAAGTTGAATTTTGTTATAACTTTGGTTAAAATAGAATATAATTGAATGTTTGCCTCGAGAAACGTGATGCGAAAGCCTTCCATTGACAACAAAAGTTTATTTATAGTCACTCAAGCCTTCGGAAGCCTTATTACTCGCTTTAAATACTTTTATAGTCTCATTATTGATTTTAAGTTGAATATTCTTACATTTTTGGTTAAGAAATATTATAATTGAATGTTTGCCTCGGGAAACATGATTCTAAAGCGATTTATTGACAGGAAAAGTTCATTTATAGTCACTCATACCTTCGAAAGCTTTATTATTGGTTTTAAATGGATTTATAATCTCATTATTGATTTTAAGTTGAATTTTCTTATAATTTTGGTTAAAACTGAATATAATTCAATGTTTGCATCGAGAAACGTGACGCGAAAGCCATCCATTGACAACAAAAGTTTCTTTATAGTCACTCATACCTTCGGAAGCCTTATTACTCGCTTTAAATACTTTTATAGTCTCATTATTGATTTTAAGTTGAATATTCTTACATTTTTGGTTAACAAAGATTATAATTGAATGTTGGCCTCGAGAAACATGAAGCGAAAGCCATTTATTGACAAGAAAAGTTCATTTATCGTAACTCATTCCTTTGAAAACGTTATTATTGGTTTTAAATGGATTTATAATCTCATTATTGATTATAAGTTGAATTTTCTTATAACTTTGGTTAAAATAGAATATAATTGAATGTTTGCCTCGAGAAACGTGATGCGAAAGCCTTCCATTGACAACAAAAGTTTATTTATAGTCACTCAAGCCTTCGGAAGCCTTATTACTCGCTTTAAATACTTTTATAGTCTCATTATTGATTTTAAGTTGAATATTCTTACATTTTTGGTTAAGAAATATTATAATTGAATGTTTGCCTCGGGAAACATGATTCTAAAGCGATTTATTGACAAGAAAAGTTCATTTATAGTCACTCATACCTTCGAAAGCTTTATTATTGGTTTTGAATGGATTTATAATCTCATTATTGATTTTAAGTTGAATTTTCTTATAACTTTGGTTAAAATAGAATATAATTGAATGTTTGCCTCGAGAAACGTGACACGAAAGCCATCCATTGACAACAAAAGTTTATTTATAGTCACTCAAGCCTTCGGAAGCCTTATTACTCGCTTTAAATACTTTTATAGTCTCATTATTGATTTTAAGTTGAATATTCTTACATTTTTGGTTAACAAAGATTATAATTGAATGTTTGCCTCGGGAAACATGAAGCGAAAGCCATTTATTGAGAAGAAAAGTTCAGTTATAGTCACTCATGCCTTTGAAAACGTTATTATTGGTTTTAAATGGATTTATAATCTCATTAGTGATTTTAAGTTGAATTTTCTTGTAATTTTGGTTAAAACAGAATATAATTGAATTTTTACCTCGAGAAACGTGATGCGAAAGCCATCCATTGACAACAAAAGTTTATTTATAGTCACTCATGCCTTCGAAAGCCTTATTACTCGCTTTAAATACTTTTATAGTCTCATTATTGGTTTTAAGTTGAATATTCTTATATTTTTGGTTAAGAAAGATTATAATTGAATGTTTGCCTTGAGAAACGTGACACGAAAGCCATCCATTGACAACAAAAATTTATTTATAGTCACTCATGCCTTCGGAAGCCTTATTACTCGCTTTAAATGTTTTATACTCTCAAAATTGATTTTAAGTTGAATTTTCTTGCATTTTTCATTAAACCAGATTATAATTGAATGTTTGCCTTAGAAAACATGAAGCGAAACCCATCCATTGAGAAGAAAAGTTCATTTATTGTAACTCTTGCCTTCGAAAGCGTTATTACTAGCTTTAAATGGATTTATAATCTCATTATTGATTTTAAGTTGAATTTTCTTATAATTTTGGTTAAAACAGAATATAATTGAATGTTTGCCTCGAGAAACGTGACGCGAAAGCCATCCATTGACAACAAAAGTTTATTTATAGTCACTCATGCCTTCGGAAGCCTTATTACTCGCTTTAAATACTTTTATAGTCTCATTATTGATTTTAAGTTGAATATTCTTACATTTTTTGTTAACAAAGATTATAATTGAATGTTTGCCTCGGGAAACATGAAGCGAAAGCCATTTATTGCCAAGAAAAGTTCATTTATAGTCACTCATTCCTTTAAAAGCGTTATTATTGGTTTTAAATGGATTTATAATCGCATTATTGATTTTAAGTTGAATTTTCTTATAATTTTGATTAAAACAGAATATAATTGAATGTTTACCTCGAGAAACGTGACGCGAAAGCCATCCATTGACAACAAAAGTTTATTTATAGTCACTCATGCCTTCGAAAGCCTTATTACTCGCTTTAAATACTTTTATAGTCTCATTATTGATTTTAAGTTGAATATTCTTACATTTTTTGTTAACAAAGATTATAATTGAATGTTTGCCTCGGGAAACATGAAGCGAAAGCCATTTATTGACAAGAAAAGTTCATTTATAGTCACTCATTCCTTTGAAAGCGTTATTATTGGTTTTAAATGGACTTATAATCTCATTATTGATTTTAAGTTGAATTTTCTTATAATTTTTGTTAAAACAGAATATAATTGAAAGTTTGCCTCGAGAAACGTGACGCGAAAGCCATCCACTGACAACAAAAGTTTATTTATAGTCACTCATGCCTTCGGAAGCCTTATTACTCGCTTTAAATGCTTTTATAGTCTCAAAATTGATTTTGAGTTGAATTTTCTTGCATTTGTCATTAAAACAGATTATAGTTGAATATTTGCCTCAGAAAACATGAAGCGAAACCCATCCATTGAGAAGAAAAGTTCATTTATTGTCACTCCTGCCTTCGAAAGCGTTATTACTGGCTTGAAATGGATTTATAATCTCATTATTGATTTTAAGTTGATTTATCTTATAACTTTGGTTAAAACAGAATATAATTGAATGTTTACCTCGAGAAACGTGACACGAAAGCCATCCATAGACAACAAAAGTTTATTTATAGTCACTCATGCCTTCGAAAGCCTTATTACTCGCTTTAAATACTTTTATAGTCTCATTATTAATTTTAGGTTGAATATTCTTACATTTGTGGTTAACAAAGATTATAATTGAATGTTTGCCTCGGGAAACATGAAGCGAAAGCCATTTATTGACAAGAAAAGTTCATTTATAGTCACTCATTCCTTTGAAAACGTTATTATTGGTTTTAAATGGATTTATAATCTCATTATTGATTTTAAGTTGAATTTTCTTATAATTTTGGTTAAAACAGAATATAATTGAATGTTTGCCTCGAGACACGTGACGCGAAAGCCATCCATTGACAACAAAAGTTTATTTATAGTCACTCATGCCTTCGAAAGCCTTATTACTCGCTTTAAATACTTTTATAGTCTCATTATTGATTTTAGGTTGAATATTCTTACATTTTTGGTTAAGAAATATGATAATTGAATGTTTGCCTCGGGAAACATGATGCGAAAGCCATTTATTGACAAGAAAAGTTCATTTATACTCACTCATTCCTTTGAAAACTTTATTATTGGTTTTAAATGGATTTATAATCTCATTATTGATTTTAAGTTGAATTTTCTTATAATTTTGGTTAAAACAGAATATAATTGAATGTTTGCCTCGAGAAACGTGACGCGAAAGCCATCCATTGACAACAAAAGTTATTTATAGTCACTCATTCCTTCGTAAGCCTTATTACTCGCTTTAAATGCTTTTATAGTCTCAAAATTGATTTTAAGTTGAATTTTATTACATTTTTTATTAAAACAGATTATAATTGAATGTTTGCCTCAGAAAACATGAAGCGAAACCCATCCATTGAGAGGAAAAGTTCATTTATTGTCACTCCTGCCTTCGAAAGCGTTACTATTGGCTTTAAATGGATTTATAATCTCATTATTGATTTTAAGTTGAATTTTCTTATAACTTTGGTTAAAGTAAAATATAATTAAATGTTTACCTCGAGAAACGTGACGCGAAAGCCATCGATTGACAACAAAAGTTTATTTATAGTCACTCAAGCCTTCGGAAGCCTTATTACTCGCTTTAAATACTTTTATAGTCTCATTATTGATTTTAAGTTGAATATTCTTGCATTTTTGGTTAAGAAATATTATAATTGAATGTTTGCCTCGGGAAACATGGTGCGAAAGCCATTTATTGACAAGAAAAGTTCATTTATAGTCACTTATTCCTTTGAAAGCTTTATTATTGGTTTTAAATGGATTTATAATCTCATTATTGATTTTAAGTTGACTTTTCTTATAATTTTGGTTAAAACAGAATATAATTGAATGTTTGCCTCGAGAAACATGACGCGAAAGCCATCCATTGACAACAAAAGTTTCTTTATAGTCCCTCATGCTTTCGGAAGCCTTATTACTCGCTTTAAATGCTTTTATAGTCTCAAAATTGGTTTTAAGTTGAATTTTATTACATTTTTTATTAAGACAGATTATAATTGAATGTTTGCCTCAGAAAACATGAAGCGAAACCCATCCATTGAGAGGAAAAGTTCATTTATTGTCACCCCTGCCTTCGAAAGCGTTATTACTGGCTTTAAATGGATTTATAATCTCATTATTGATTTTAAGTTGAATTTTGTTATAACTTTGGTTAAAATAGAATATAATTGAATGTTTGCCTCGAGAAATGTGATGCGAAAGCCTTCCATTGACAACAAAAGTTTATTTATAGTCACTCAAGCCTTCGGAAGCCTTATTACTCGCTTTAAATACTTTTATAGTCTCATTATTGATTTTAAGTTGAATATTCTTACATTTTTGGTTAAGAAATATTATAATTGAATGTTTGCCTCGGGAAACATGATGCTAAAGTGATTTATTGATAAGAAAAGTTCATTTATAGTCACTCATACCTTCGGAAGCTTTATTTTTGGTTTTGAATGGATTTATAATCTCATTATTGATTTTAAGTTGAATTTTCTTATAATTTTGGTTAAAACTGAATATAATTGAATGTTTGCATCGAGAAACGTGACGCGAAATCCATCCATTGACAACAAAAGTTTCTTTATAGTCACTCATGCCTTCGAAAGCCTTATTACTCGCTTTAAATACTTTTATAGTCTCATTATTGATTTTAAGTTGAATATTCTTACATTTTTGGTTAACAAAGATTATAATTGAATGTTGGCCTCGAGAAACATGAAGCGAAAGCCATTTATTGACAAGAAAAGTTCATTTATCGTCACTCATTCCTTTGAAAACGTTATTATTGGTTTTAAATGGATTTATAATCTCATTAGTGATTTTAAGTTGAATTTTCTTATAATTTTGGTTAAAACAGAATATAATTGAATGTTTACCTCGAGAAACGTGACGCGAAAGCCATCCATTGATAACAAAAGTTTATTTATAGTCACTCAAGCCTTCGGAAGCCTTATTACTCGCTTTAAATACTTTTATAGTCTCATTATTGATTTTAAGTTGAATATTCTTACATTTTTGGTTAAGAAATATTATAATTGAATGTTTGCCTCGGGAAACATGATGCTAAAGCGATTTATTGACAAGAAAAGTTCATTTATAGTCACTCATACCTTCGAAAGCTTTATTATTGGTTTTAAATGGATTTATAATCTCATTATTGATTATAAGTTGAATTTTCTTATAACTTTGGTTAAAATAAAATATAATTGAATGTTTGCCTCGAGAAACGTGACGCGAAAGCCATCGATTGACAACAAAAGTTTATTTATAGTCACTCAAGCCTTCGGAAGCCTTATTACTCGCTTTAAATACTTTTATAGTCTCATTATTGATTTTAAGTTGAATATTCTTGCATTTTTGGTTAAGAAATATTGTAATTGAATGTTTGCCTTGGGAAACATGCTGCGAAAGCCATTTATTGACTAGAAAAGTTCATTTATAGTCACTCATTCCTTTGAAAGCTTTATTATTGGTTTTAAATGGATTTATAATCTCATTATTGATTTTAAGTTGAATTTTTTTATAATTTTGCTTAAAACAGAATATAATTGAATGTTTGCCTCGAGAAACGTGACGCGAAACCCATCCATTGAAACAAAAACTAAATTTATAGTCACTCATGCCTTCGGAAGCTTTATTACTCACTTTAAATACTTTTATAGTCTCAAAATTGATTTTAAGTTGAATTTTATTACATTTTTTATTAAAACAGATTATAATTGAATGTTTGCCTCAGAAAACATGAAGCGAAACCCATCCATTGAGAAGAAAAGTTCATTTATTGTCACTCCTGCCTTCGAAAGCGTTATTACTGGCGTTAAATGGATTTATAATCTCATTATTGATTTTAAGTTGAATTTTCTTATAACTTTGGTTAAAATAGAATATAATTGAATGTTTGCCTCGAGAAACGTGACGCGAAACCCATCCATTGAAACAAAAACTTAATTTATAGTTACTCATACCTTCGGAAGCCTTATTACTCACTTTAAATACTTTTATAGTCTCAAAATTGATTTTAAGTTGAATTTTATTACATTTTTCATTAAAACAGATTATAATTGAATGTTTGCCTCAGAAAACATGAAGCGAAACCCATCCATTGAGAGGAAAAGTTCATTTATTGTCACTCCTGCCTTCGAAAGCGTTATTACTGGCTTTAAATGGATTTATAATGTCATTATTGATTTTAAGTTGAATTTTCTTATAACTTTGGTTAAAATAGAAAATAATTGAATGTTTGCCTCGAGAAACGTGACACGAAAGCCATCCATTGACAACAAAAGTTTATTTATAGTCCATCAAGCCTTCGGAAGCCTTATTACTCGCTATAATACTTTTATAGTCTCATTATTGATTTTAAGTTGAATATTCTTGCATTTTTGATTAAGAAATATTATAATTGAATGTTTGCCTCGGGAAACATGATGCAAAAGCCATTTATTAACAAGAAAAGTTCATTTATAGTCACTCATTCCTTTGAAAGCTTTATTATTGGTTTTAAATGGATTTATAATCTCATTATTCATTTTAAGTTGAATTTTCTTATAATTTTGGTTAAAATAGAATATAATTGAATGTTTGCCTCGAGAAATGTGACGCGAAAGCAATCCGTTGAAAACAAAAGTTTATTTATAGTCACTCATGCCTTCGGAAGCCGTATTACTCGCTTTAAATGCTTTTATAGTCTCAATATTGATTTTAAGTTGAATTTTCTTACATTTTTCATTAAAACAGATTATAATTGAATGTTTGCCTCAGAAAACATGAAGCGAAACCCATCCATTGAGAAGAAAAGTTCATTTATTATCACTCCTGCCTTCGAAAGCGTTATTACTGGCTTTAAATGGATTTATAATCTCATTATTGATTTTAAGTTGAATTTTCTTATAACTTTGGTTAAAATAGAATATAATTGAATGTTTGCCTCGAGAAACGTGACACGAAAGCCATCCATTGACAACAAAAGTTTATTTATAGTCACTCAAGCCTTCGGAAGCCTTATTACTCGCTTTAAATACTTTTATAGTCTCATTATTGATTTTAAGTTGAATATTCTTACATTTTTGGTTAACAAAGATTATAATTGAATGTTTGCCTCGGGAAAAATGAAGCGAAAGCCATTTATTGACAAGAAAAGTTCAGTTATAGTCACTCATGCCTTTGAAAACGTTATTATTGGTTTTAAATGGATTTATAATCTCATTAGTGATTTTAAGTTGAATTTTCTTCTAATTTTGGTTAAAATAGAATATAATTGAATTTTTACCTCGAGAAACGTGACGCGAAAGCCATCCATTGACAACAAAAGTTTATTTATAGTCACTCATGCCTTCGAAAGCCTTATTACTCGCTTTAAATACTTTTATAGTCTCATTATTGGTTTTAAGTTGAATATTCTTACATTTTTGGTTAAGAAAGATTATAATTGAATGTTTGCCTTGAGAAACGTGACGCGAAAGCCATCCATTCACAACAAAAATTTATTTACAGTCACTCATGGCTTCGGAAGCCTTATTACTCGCTTTAAATGTTTTATAGTCTCAAAATTGATTTTAAGTTGAATTTTCTTACATTTTTCATTAAACCAGATTATAATTGAATGTTTACCTTAGAAAACATGAAGCGAAACCCATCCATTGAGAAGAAAAGTTCATTTATTGTAACTCTTGCCTTCAAAAGCGTTATTACTGGCTTTAAATGGATTTATAATCTCATTATTGATTTTAAGTTGAATTTTCTTATAATTTTGGTTAAAACAGAATATAATTGAATGTTTGCCTCGAGAAACGTGACGCGAAAGCCATCCATTGACAACAAAAGTTTATTTATAGTCACTCAAGCCTTCGGAAGCCTTATTACTCGCTTTAAATACTTTTATAGTCTCATTATTGATTTTAAGTTGAATATTCTTGCATTTTTGGTTAAGAAATATTATAATTGAATGTTTGCCTCAGGAAACATGGTGCGAAAGCCATTTATTGACAAGAAAAGTTCATTTATAGTCACTCATTCCTTTGAAAGCTTTATTATTGGTTTTAAATGGATTTATAATCTCATTATTGATTTTAAGTTGACTTTTCTTATAATTTTGGTTAAAACAGAATATAATTGAATGTTTGCCTCGAGAAACATGACGCGAAAGCCATCCATTGACAACAAAAGTTTCTTTATAGTCGCTCATGCTTTCGGAAGCCTTATTACTCGCTTTAAATGCTTTTATAGTCTCAAAATTGGTTTTAAGTTGAATTTTATTACATTTTTTATTAAAACATATTATAATTGAATGTTTGCCTCAGAAAACATGAAGCGAAACCCATCCATTGAGAGGAAAAGTTCATTTATTGTCACCCCTGCCTTCGAAAGCGTTATTACTGGCTTTAAATGGATTTATAATCTCATTATTGATTTTAAGTTGAATTTTGTTATAACTTTGGTTAAAATAGAATATAATTGAATGTTTGCCTCGAGAAACGTGATGCGAAAGCCTTCCATTGACAACAAAAGTTTATTTATAGTCACTCAAGCCTTCGGAAGCCTTATTACTCGCTTTAAATACTTTTATAGTCTCATTATTGATTTTAAGTTGAATATTCTTACATTTTTGGTTAAGAAATATTATAATTGAATGTTTGCCTCGGGAAACATGATTCTAAAGCGATTTATTGACAAGAAAAGTTCATTTATAGTCACTCATACCTTCGAAAGCTTTATTATTGGTTTTAAATGGATTTATAATCTCATTATTGATTTTAAGTTGAATTTTCTTATAATTTTGGTTAAAACTGAATATAATTCAATGTTTGCATCGAGAAACGTGACGCGAAAGCCATCCATTGACAACAAAAGTTTCTTTATAGTCACTCATACCTTCGGAAGCCTTATTACTCGCTTTAAATACTTTTATAGTCTCATTATTGATTTTAAGTTGAATATTCTTACATTTTTGGTTAACAAAGATTATAATTGAATGTTGGCCTCGAGAAACATGAAGCGAAAGCCATTTATTGACAAGAAAAGTTCATTTATCGTCACTCATTCCTTTGAAAACGTTATTATTGGTTTTAAATGGATTTATAATCTCATTAGTGATTTTAAGTTGAATTTTCTTATAATTTTGGTTAAAACAGAATAAAATTGAATGTTTACCTCGAGAAACGTGACGCGAAAGCCATCCATTGACAACAAAAGTTTATTTATAGTCACTCAAGCCTTCGGAAGCCTTATTACTCGCTTTAAATACTTTTATAGTCTCATTATTGATTTTAAGTTGAATATTCTTACATTTTTGGTTAAGAAATATTATAAGTGAATGTTTACCTCGGGAAACATGATGCTAAAGCGATTTATTGACAAGAAAAGTTCATTTATAGTCACTCATACCTTCGAAAGCTTTATTATTGGTTTTAAATGGATTTATAATCTCATTATTGATTATAAGTTGAATTTTCTTATAACTTTGGTTAAAATAAAATATAATTGAATGTTTGCCTCGAGAAACATGACGCGAAAGCCATCGATTGACAACAAAAGTTTATTTATAGTCACTCAAGCCTTCGGAAGCCTTATTACTCGCTTTAAATACTTTTATAGTCTCATTATTGATTTTAAGTTGAATATTCTTGCATTTTTGGTTAAGAAATATTATAATTGAATGTTTGCCTCGGGAAACATGATGCGAAAGCCATTTATTGACAAGAAAAGTTCATTTACAGTCACTCATTCCTTTGAAAGCTTTATTATTGGTTTTAAATGGATTTATAATCTCATTATTGATTTTAAGTTGAATTTTTTTATAATTTTGCTTAAAACAGAATATAATTGAATGTTTGCCTCGAGAAACGTGACGCGAAACCCATCCTTAGAAACAAAAACTAAATTTAGAGTCACTCATGCCTTCGGAAGCTTTATTACTCACTTTAAATACTTTTATAGTCTCAAAATTGATTTTAAGTTGAATTTTATAACATTTTTTATTAAAACAGATTATAATTGAATGTTTTTCTCAGAAAACATGAAGCGAAACCCATTCATTGAGAAGAAAAGTTCATTTATTGTCACTCCTGCCTTCGAAAGCGTTATTACTGGCTTTAAATGGATTTATAATCTCATTATTGATTTTAAGTTGAATTTTCTTATAACTTTGGTTAAAATAGAATATAATTGAATGTTTGCCTCGAGAAACGTGACACAAAAGCCATCCATTGACAACAAAAGTTTATTTATAGTCACTCAAGCCTTCGGAAGCCTTATTACTCGCTATAATACTTTTATAGTCTCATTATTGATTTTAAGTTGAATATTCTTGCATTTTTGGTTAAGAAATATTATAATTGAATGTTTGCCTCGGGAAACATGATGCAAAAGCCATTTATTAACAAGAAAAGTTCATTTATAATCACTCCTGCTTTCGGAAGCCTCATTACTCGCTTTAAATGCTTTTATAGTCTCAAAATTGGTTTTAAGTTCAATTTTATTACATTTTTTATTAAAACAGATTATAATTGAATGTTTGCCTTAGAAAACATGAAGCGAAACCCATCCACTGAGAGGAAAAGTTCATTTATTGTCACCCCTGCCTTCGAAAGCGTTATTACTGGCTTTAAATGGATTTATAATCTCATTATTGATTTTATGTTGAATTTTCTTATAACTTTGGTTAAAAGAGAATATAATTGAATGTTTGCCTCGAGAAACGTGATGCGAAAGCCATCCATTGACAACAAAAGTTTATTTATAGTCACTCAAGCCTTCAGAAGCGTTATTACTCGCTTTAAATACTTTTATAGTCTCATTATTGATTTTAAGTTGAATATTCTTACATTTTTGGTTAAGAAATATTATAATTGAATGTTTGCCTCGGGAAACATGATGCTAAAGCGATTTATTGACAAGAAAAGTTCATTTATAGTCACTCATACCTTCGAAAGCTTTATTATTGGTTTTAAATGGATTTATAATCTCATTATTGATTTTAAGTTGAATTTTCTTATAATTTTGGTTAAAACTGAATATAATTGAATGTTTGCATCGAGAAACGTGACGCGAAAGCCATCCATTGACAACAAAAGTTTCTTTATAGTCACTCATGCCTTCGGAAGCCTTATTACTCGCTTTAAATACTTTTATAGTCTCATTATTGATTTTAAGTTGAATATTCTTACATTTTTGGTTAACAAAGATTATAATTGAATGTTGACCTCGAGAAACATGAAGCGAAAGTCATTTATTGACAAGAAAAGTTCATTTATAGTCACTCATTCCTTTGAAAACGTTATTATTGGTTTTAAATGGATTTATAATCTCATTAGTGATTTTAAGTTGAATTTTCTTATAATTTTGGTTAAAACAGAATATAATTGAATGTTTGCCTCGAGAAACGTGACGCGAAAGCCATCCATTGACAACAAAAGTTTATTTATAGTCACTCATGCCTTCGAAAGCCTTATTACTCGATTTAAATACTTTTATAGTCTCATTATTGGTTTTAAGTTGAATATTCTTACATTTTTGGTTAAGAAAGATTATAATTGAATTTTTGCCTTGAGAAACGTGACGCGAAAGCCATCCATTGACAACAAAAGTTTATTTATAGTCACTCATGCCTTCGAAAGCCTTATTACTCGCTTTAAATGTTTAATAGTCTCAAAATTGATTTTAAGTTGAATTTTCTTACATTTTTCATTAAACCAGATTATAATTGAATGTTTGCCTTAGAAAACATGAAGCGAAACCCATCCATTGAGAAGAAAAGTTCATTTATTGCCACTCTTGCCTTCGAAAGCGTTATTACTGGCTTTAAATAGATTTATAATCTCATTATTGATTTTAAGTTGAATTTTCTTATAATTTTGGTTAAAGCAGAATATAATTGAATGTTTACCTCGAGAAACGTGATACGAAAGCCATCCATTGACAACAAAAGTTTATTTATAGTCACTCATGCCTTCGAAAGCCCTATTTCTCGCTTTAAATACTTTTATAGTCTCATTATTGTTTTTAAGTTGAATATTCTTACATTTTTGGTTAAGAAAAATTACAATTGAATGTTTGCCTCGGGAAACATGAAGCGAAAGCCATTTATTGACAAGAAAAGTTCATTTATAGTCACTCATTCCTTTGAAAGCTTTATTAGTGGTTTTAAATGGATTTATAATCTCATTATTGATTTTAAGTTGAATTTTCTTATAATTTGGGTTAAAACAGAATATAATTGAATGTTTACCTCGAGAAACGTGACGCGAAAGCCATCCATTGAGAACAAAAGTTTATTTATAGTCACTCATGCCTTCAGAAGCCTTATTACTCGCTTTAAATACTTTTATAGTCTCATTATTGATTTTAAGTTGAATATTCTTACATTTTTGGTTAAGAAAAATTACAATTGAATGTTTGCCTCGGGAAACATGAAGCGAAAGCCATTTATTGACAAGAGAAGTTCGTTTATAGTCACTCATTCCTTTGAAAGCCTTATTATTGGTTTTAAATGGATTTATAATCTCATTATTGATTTTAAGTTGAATTTTCTTATAATTTGGGTTAAAACAGAATATAATTGAATGTTTACCTCGAGAAACGTAACGCGAAAGCCATCCATTGACAAGAAAGTTTATTTATAGTCACTGATGCCTTCAAAAGCCCTATTACTCGCTTTAAATACTTTTATAGTCTCATTATTGATTTTAAGTTGAATATTCTTAAATTTTTGGTTAAGAAATATTATAATTGAATGTTTGCCTCGGGAAACATGAAGCGAAAGCCATTTATTGACAAGAAGAGTTCATTTATAGTCACTCATTCCTTTGAAAGCTTTATTATTGGTTTAAATGGATTTAAAATCTTGTTATTGATTTTAAGTTGAATTTTCTTATAATTTTGGTGAAAATAGAGTATAAATAAATGTTTGCCTTGAGAAACGTGACACGAAAGCCATCCATTGACAACAAAGTTTATTTATAGTCACTAATGCCTTCGAAAGACCTATTACTCGCGTTAAATACTTTTATAGTCTCATTATTGATTTTAAGTTGAATATTCTTACATTTTTGGTTAAGAAATATTATAATTGAATGTTTGCCTCGGGAAACATTAAGCGAAAGCCATTTATTGACAAGAGAAGTTCATTTATAGTCACTCATTCCTTTGAAAGCCTTATTATTGGTTTTAAATGGATTTATAATCTCATTATTGATTTTAAGTTGAATTTTCTTAAAATTTGGGTTAAAACAGAATATAATTGAATGTTTGCCTCGAGAAACGTGACACGAAAGCCATCCATTGACAAGAAAGTTTATTTATAGTCACTGATGCCTTCGAAAGCCCTATTACTCGCTTTAAATACTTTTATAGTCTCATTATTGATTTTAAGTTGAATATTCTTACATTTTTGGTTAAGAAATATTATAATTGAATGTTTACCTCGGGAAACATGAAGCGAAAGCCATCCATTGACAACAAAAGTTTATTTATAGTCACTCATGCCTTCGAAAGCCTTATTACTCGCTTTAAATACTTTTATAGTCTCATTATTGATTTTAAGTTGAATATTCTTACATTTTTGGTTAAGAAACATTATAATTGAATGTTTGCCTCGGGAAACATGATGCAAAAACCATTTATTGACAAGAAAAGTTCATTTATAGTCACTCATTCCTTTCAAAGTGTTATTATTGGTTTTAAATGGATTTACAATCTCATTATTGATTTTAAGTTGAATTTTCTTATAATTTTGGTTAAAACAGAAAATAATTAAATGTTTGCCTTGAGAAACGTGACACGAAAGCCATCCATTGACAACAAAAGTTTATTTATAATCACTCATGCCTTTGGAAGCCTTATTACTCGCTTTAAATGCTTTGATTGTCTCAAAATTGATTTTAAGTTGAATTTTCTTACATTTTTCATTAAACCAGATTATAATTGAATGTTTGCCTCAGAAACCATGAAGCGAAACCCATCCATTGAAAAGAAAAGTTCATTTATTGTCACTCCTGCCTTCGAAAGCGTTATTACTGGCTTTAAATGGATTTATAATCTCATTATTGATTTTAAGTTGAATTTTCTTATAATTTTGGTTAAAACAGAATATAATTGAATGTTTACCTCGAGAAACGTGACGCGAAAGCCATCCATTGACAACAAAAGTTTATTTATAGTCACTCATGCCTTCGGAAGCCTTATTACTCGCTTTAAATACTTTTATAGTCTCATTATTTATTTTAAGTTGAATATTATTATATTTTTGGTTAAGAAAGATTATAATTGAATGTTTGCCTTGGGAAACATGAAGCGAAAGCCATTTATTGGCAAGAAAAGTTTATTTATAGTCACTCATTCCTTTGAAAACGTTATTATTGGTTTTAAATGGATTTATAATCTCATTATTGATTTTATGTTGAATTTTCTTATACTTTTGGTTAAAACAGAATATAATTGAATGTTTGCCTCGAGATACGTGACACGAAAGCCATCCATTGACAAGAAAGTTTATTTATAGTCACTCATGCCTTCGAAAGCCTTATTACTCGCTTTAAATACTTTTATAGTCCCATTATTGTTTTTAAGTTGAATATTCTTACATTTTTGCTTAAGAAAGATTATAATTGAATGTTTGCCTCGGGAAACATGAAGCGAAACCCATTTATTGACAAAAAAAGTTCATTTATAGTCACTCGTTCCTTTGAAAACGTTATTATTGGTTTTAAATGGATTTATAATCTCATTATTGATATTATGTTGAATTTTCTTATACTTTTGGTTAAAACAGAATATAATTGAATGTTTGCCTCGAGAAACGTGACGCGAAAGCCATCCATTAACAACAAAAGTTTATTTATAGTCACTCAAGCCTTCGGAAGCCTTATTACTCGCTTTAAATACTTTTATAGTCTCATTATTGATTTTAAGTTGAATATTCTTACATTTTTGGTTAACAAAGATTATAATTGAATGTTGGCCTCGAGAAACATGAAGCGAAAGCCATTTATTGACAAGAAAAGTTCATTTATAGTCACTCATTCTTTTGAAAACGTTATTATTGGTTTTAAATGGATTTATAATCTCATTAGTGATTTTAAGTTGAATTTTCTTATAATTTTGGTTAAAACAGAATATAATTGATCGTTTACCTCGAGAAAGGTGACGCGAAAGCCATCCATTGACAACAAAAGTTTATTTATAGTCACTCATGCCTTCGAAAGCCTTATTACTCGCTTTAAATACTTTTATAGTCTCATTATTGATTTTAAGTTGAATATTCTTACATTTTTGGTTAAGAAACATTATAATTGAATGTTTGCCTCAGGAAACATGATGCGAAAGCCATTTATTGACAAGAAAAGTTCATTTATAGTCACTCATTCCTTTGAAAGTGTTATTATTGGTTTTAAATTGATTTACAATCTCATTATTGATTTTAAGTTGAATTTTCTTATAATTTTGGTTAAAACAGAATATAATTGAATGTTTTCCTCGAGAAACGTGACGCGAAAGCCATCCATTGACAACAAAAGTTTATTTATAGTCACTCATGCCTTCGGAAGCCTTATTACTCGCTTTAAATACTTTTATAGTCTCATTATTGATTTTAAGTTGAATATTGTTACATTTTTGGTTAACAAAGATTATAATTGAATGTTGGCCTCGAGAAACATGAAGCGAAAGCCATTTATTGACAAGAAAAGTTCATTTATAGTCACTCATTCCTTTGAAAACGTTATTATTGGTTTTAAATGGATTTATAATCTCATTAGTGATTTTAAGTTGAATTTTCTTATAATTTTGGTTAAAACAGAATATAATTGAATGTTTGCCTCGAGAAACATGACGCGAAAGCCATCCATTGACAACAAAAGTTTATTTATAGTCACTCATGCCTTCGAAAGCCTTATTACTCGATTTAAATACTTTTATAGTCTCATTATTGGTTTTAAGTTGAATATTCTTACATTTTTGGTTAAGAAAGACTATAATTGAATGTTTGCCTAGAAAAACGTGACGCGAAAGCCATCCATTGACAACAAAAGTTTATTTATAGTCACTCATGCCTTCGGAAGCCTTATTACTCGCTTTAAATACTTTTATAGTCTCATTATTGATTTTAAGTTGAATATTCTTACATTTTTGGTTAACAAAGATTATAATTGAATGTTGGCCTCGAGAAACATGAAGCGAAAGCCATTTATTGACAAGAAAAGTTCATTTATAGTCACTCATTCCTTTGAAAACGTTATTATTGGTTTTAAATGGATTTATAATCTCATTAGTGATTTTAAGTTGAATTTTCTTATAATTTTGGTTAAAACAGAATATAATTGAATGTTTGCCTCGAGAAACGTGACGCGAAAGCCATCCATTGACAACAAAAGTTTATTTATAGTCACTCATGCCTTCGAAAGCCTTATTACCCGATTTAAATACTTTTATAGTCTCATTATTGGTTTTAAGTTGAATATTCTTACATTTTTGGTTAAGAAAGACTATAATTGAATGTTTGCCTAGAAAAACGTGACGCGAAAGCCATCCATTGACAACAAAAGTTTATTTATAGTCACTCATGCCTTCGGAAGCCTTATTACTCGCTTTAAATCTTTAATAGTCTCAAAATTGATTTTAAGTTGAATTTTCTTACATTTTTCATTAAACCAGATTATAATTGAATGTTTGCCTTAGAAAACAAGAAGCGAAACCCATCCATTGAGAAGAAAAGTTCATTTATTGTCACTCTTGCCTTCGAAAGCGTTATTACTGGCTTTAAATAGATTTATAATCTCATTATTGATTTTAAGTTGAATTTTCTTATAATTTTGGTTAAAACAGAATATAATTGAATGTTTGCCTCGAGAAACGTGATGCGAAAGCCATCCATTGACAACAAAAGTTTATTTATAGTCACTCATGCCTTCGAAAGCCCTATTACTCGCTTTAAATACTTTTATAATCTCATTATTGTTTTTAAGTTGAATATTCTTACATTTTTGGTTAAGAAATATTATAATTGAATGTTTGCCTCGAGAAACATGAATCGAAAGCCATTTATTGACAAGAAAAGTTCATTTATAGTCACTCATTCCTTTGAAAGCTTTATTAGTGGTTTTAAATGGATTTATAATCTCATTATTGATTTTAAGTTGAATTTTCTTATAATTTGGGTTAAAACAGAATATAATTGAATGTTTATCTCGAGAAACGTGACGCGAAAGCCATCCATTGACAACAAAAGTTTATTTATAGTCACTCATGCCTTCAGAAGCCTTATTACTCGCTTTAAATACTTTTATAGTCTCATTATTGATTTTAAGTTGAATATTCTTACATTTTTGGTTAAGAAAAATTACAATTGAATGTTTGCCTCGGGAAACATGAAGCGAAAGCCATTTATTGACAAGAGATGTTCATTTATAGTCACTCATTCCTTTGAAAGCCTTATTATTGGTTTTAAATGGATTTATAATCTCATTATTGATTTTAAGTTGAATTTTCTTATAATTTGGGTTAAAACAGAATATAATTGAATGTTTGCCTCGAGAAACGTGACACGAAAGCAATCCATTGACAGGAAAGTTTATTTATAGTTACTGATGCCTTCGAAAGCCCTATTACTCGCTTTAAATACTTTTATAGTCTCATTATTGATTTTAAGTTGAATATTCTTACATTTTTGGTTAAGAAATATTATAATTGAATGTTTGCCTCGGGAAACATGAAGCGAAAGC
Source organism: Theobroma cacao (assembly GCF_053813885.1). Lineage (NCBI taxonomy): Eukaryota > Viridiplantae > Streptophyta > Magnoliopsida > Malvales > Malvaceae > Theobroma > Theobroma cacao. The sequence continues at coordinate 29,215,378 of NC_142647.1, forward strand.
CATTTATTGACAAGAAAGGTTCATTTATAGTCACTCATTCCTTTGAAAGCTTTATTAGTGGTTTTAAATGGATTTATAATCTCATTATTGATTTTAAGTTGAATTTTCTTATAATTTGGGTTAAAACAGAATATAATTGAATGTTTATCTCGAGAAACGTGACGCGAAAGCCATCCATTGACAACAAAAGTTTATTTATAGTCACTCATGCCTTCAGAAGCCTTATTACTCGCTTTAAATACTTTTATAGTCTCATTATTGATTTTAAGTTGAATATTCTTACATTTTTGGTTAAGTAAAATTATAATTGAATGTTTGCCTCGGGAAACATGAAGCGAAAGCCATTTATTGACAAGAGATGTTCATTTATAGTCACTCATTCCTTTGAAAGCCTTATTATTGGTTTTAAATGGATTTATAATCTCATTATTGATTTTAAGTTGAATTTTCTTATAATTTGGGTTAAAACAGAATATAATTGAATGTTTGCCTCGAGAAACGTGACACGAAAGCCATCCATTGACAAGAAAGTTTATTTATAGTAACTGATGCCTTCGAAAGCCCTATTACTCGCTTTAAATACTTTTATAGTCTCATTATTGATTTTAAGTTGAATATTCTTACATTTTTGGTTAAGAAATATTATAATTGAATGTTTGCCTCGGGAAACATGAAGCGAAAGCCATTTATTGACAAGAAAAGTTCATTTATAGTCACTCATTCCTTTGAAAGCTTTATTATTGGTTTTAAATGGATTTATAATCTCGTTATTGATTTTAAGTTGAATTTTCTTATAATTTTGGTGAAAATAGAATATAAATAAATGTTTGCCTTGAGAAACGTGACACGAAAGCCATCCATTGACAACAAAGTTTATTTATAGTCACTGATGCCTTCGAAAGCCCTATTACTCGCTTTAAATACTTTTATAGTCTCATTATTGATTTTAAGTTGAATATTCTTACATTTTTGGTTAAGAAATATTATAATTGAATGTTTGCCTCGGGAAAAATTAAGCGAAAGCCATTTATTGACAAGAGAAGTTCATTTATAGTCACTCATTCCTTTGAAAGCATTACTATTGGTTTTAAGTGGATTTATAATCTCATTATTGATTTTAAGTTGAATTTTCTTATAATTTGGGTTAAAACAGAGTATAATTGAATGTTTGCCTCGAGAAACGTGACACGAAAGCCATCCATTGACAACAAAGTTTATTTATAGTCACTGATGCCTTCGAAAGCCCTATTACTCGCTTTAAATACTTTTATAGTCTCATTATTGATTTTAAGTTGAATATTCTTACATTTTTGGTTAAGAAATATTATAATTGAATGTTTGCCTCGGGAAACATGAAGCGAAAGCCATTTATTGACAAGAAAGGTTCATTTATAGTCACTCATTCCTTTGAAAGCTTTATTAGTGGTTTTAAATGGATTTATAATCTCATTATTGATTTTAAGTTGAATTTTCTTATAATTTTGGTTAAAACAGAATATAATTGAATGTTTACCTCGAGAAAGGTGACGCGAAAGCCATCTATTGACAACAAAAGTTTATTTATAGTCACTCATGCCTTCGAAAGCCTTATTACTCGCTTTAAATACTTTTATAGTCTCATTATTGATTTTAAGTTGAATATTCTTACATTTTTGGTTAAGAAACATTAGAATTGAATGTTTGCCTCAGGAAACATGATGCGAAAGCCATTTATTGACAAGAAAAGTTCATTTATAGTCACTCATTCCTTTGAAAGTGTTATTATTGGTTTTAAATGGATTTACAATCTCATTATTGATTTTAAGTTGAATTTTCTTATAATTTTGGTTAAAACAGAATATAATTGAATGTTTTCCTCGAGAAACGTGACGCGAAAGCCATCCATTGACAACAAAAGTTTATTTATAGTCACTCATGCCTTCGGAAGCCTTATTACTCGCTTTAAATACTTTTATAGTCTCATTATTAATTTTAAGTTGAATATTATTACATTTTTGGTTAAGAAAGATTATAATTGAATGTTTGCCTTGGGAAACATGAAGCGAAAGCCATTTATTGGCAAGAAAAGTTTATTTATAGTCACTCATTCCTTTGAAAACGTTATTATTGGTTTTAAATGGATTTATAATCTCATTATTGATTTTATGTTGAATTTTCTTATAATTTTGGTTAAAACAGAATATAATTGAATGTTTGCCTCGAGAAACGTGACACGAAAGCCATCCATTGACAAGAAAGTTTATTTATAGTCACTCATGCCTTCGAAAGCCCTATTACTTGCTTTAAATACTTTTATAGTCCAATTATTGTTTTTAAGTTGAATATTCTTACATTTTTGGTTAAGAAAGATTATAATTGAATGTTTGCCTCGGGAAACATGAAGCGAAAGCCATTTATTGACAAAAAAAGTTCATTTATAGTCACTCGTTCCTTTGAAAGCGTTATTATTGGTTTTAAATGGATTTATACTCTCAATATTGATTTTAAGTTGAATTTTCTTATAATTTTGGTTAAAACAGAGTATAATTGAATGTTTGCCTTGAGAAACGTGATGCGAAATCCATTGATTGGCAACAAATGCTTATTTATAGTCATTCATGCCTTCGGAAGCCTTATTACTCGCTTTAAATGCTTTTATAGTATCAAAATTGATTTTAAGTTGAATTTTCTTACATTTTTCATTAAAACAGATTATAATTGAATGTTTGCCTCAGAAAACATGAAGCGAAACCCATCCATTGAGAAGAAAAGTTCATTTATTGTCACTCCTGCCTTCGAAAGCGTTATTACTGGCTTTAAATGGATTTATAATCTCATTATTGATTTTATGTTGAATTTTCTTATAATTTTGGTTAAAACAGAGTATAATTGAATGTTTGCCTCGAGAAACGTGACGCAAAAGCCATCCATTGACAACAAAAGCTTATTTATAGTCACTCAAGCCTTCGGAAGCCTTATTACTCGCTTTAAATACTTTTATAGTCTCATTAATGATTTTAAGTTCAATATTCTTACATTTTTGGTTAAGAAATATTATAATTGAATGTTTGCCTCGGGAAACATGAAGCGAAAGCCATTTATTGACAAGAAAAGTTCATTTATAGTCACTCATTCCTTTGAAAGCTTTATTAGTGGTTTTAAATGGATTTATAATCTCATTATTGATTTTAAGTTGAATTTTCTTATAATTTTGGTTAAAACAGAATATAATTGAATGTTTTCCTCGAGAAATGTGACGCGAAAGCCATCCATTGACAACAAAAGTTTATTTATAGTCACTCATGCCTTCGGAAGCCTTATTACTCGCTTTAAATACTTTTATAGTCTCATTATTGATTTTCAGTTGAATATTCTTACATTTTTGGTTAACAAAGATTATAATTGAATGTTGGCCTCGAGAAACATGAAGCGATAGCCATTTATTGACAAGAAAAGTTCATTTATAGTCACTCATTCCTTTGAAAACGTTATTATTGGTTTTAAATGGATTTATAATCTCATTAGTGATTTTAAGTTGAATTTTCTTATAATTTTGGTTAAAACAGAATATAATTGAATGTTTGCCTCGAGAAACGTGACGCGAAAGCCATCCATTGACAACAAAAGTTTATTTATAGTCACTCATGCCTTCGAAAGCCTTATTACCCGATTTAAATACTTTTATAGTCTCATTATTGGTTTTAAGTTGAATATTCTTACATTTTTGGTTAAGAAAGACTATAATTGAATGTTTGCCTAGAAAAACGTGACGCGAAAGCCATCCATTGACAACAAAAGTTTATTTATAGTCACTCATGCCTTCGGAAGCCTTATTACTCGCTTTAAATCTTTAATAGTCTCAAAATTGATTTTAAGTTGAATTTTCTTACATTTTTCATTAAACCAGATTATAATTGAATGTTTGCCTTAGAAAACAAGAAGCGAAACCCATCCATTGAGAAGAAAAGTTCATTTATTGTCACTCTTGCCTTCGAAAGCGTTATTACTGGCTTTAAATAGATTTATAATCTCATTATTGATTTTAAGTTGAATTTTCTTATAATTTTGGTTAAAACAGAATATAATTGAATGTTTGCCTCGAGAAACGTGATGCGAAAGCCATCCATTGACAACAAAAGTTTATTTATAGTCACTCATGCCTTCGAAAGCCCTATTACTCGCTTTAAATACTTTTATAATCTCATTATTGTTTTTAAGTTGAATATTCTTACATTTTTGGTTAAGAAATATTATAATTGAATGTTTGCCTCGAGAAACATGAATCGAAAGCCATTTATTGACAAGAAAAGTTCATTTATAGTCACTCATTCCTTTGAAAGCTTTATTAGTGGTTTTAAATGGATTTATAATCTCATTATTGATTTTAAGTTGAATTTTCTTATAATTTGGGTTAAAACAGAATATAATTGAATGTTTATCTCGAGAAACGTGACGCGAAAGCCATCCATTGACAACAAAAGTTTATTTATAGTCACTCATGCCTTCAGAAGCCTTATTACTCGCTTTAAATACTTTTATAGTCTCATTATTGATTTTAAGTTGAATATTCTTACATTTTTGGTTAAGAAAAATTACAATTGAATGTTTGCCTCGGGAAACATGAAGCGAAAGCCATTTATTGACAAGAGATGTTCATTTATAGTCACTCATTCCTTTGAAAGCCTTATTATTGGTTTTAAATGGATTTATAATCTCATTATTGATTTTAAGTTGAATTTTCTTATAATTTGGGTTAAAACAGAATATAATTGAATGTTTGCCTCGAGAAACGTGACACGAAAGCAATCCATTGACAGGAAAGTTTATTTATAGTTACTGATGCCTTCGAAAGCCCTATTACTCGCTTTAAATACTTTTATAGTCTCATTATTGATTTTAAGTTGAATATTCTTACATTTTTGGTTAAGAAATATTATAATTGAATGTTTGCCTCGGGAAACATGAAGCGAAAGCCATTTATTGACAAGAAAGGTTCATTTATAGTCACTCATTCCTTTGAAAGCTTTATTAGTGGTTTTAAATGGATTTATAATCTCATTATTGATTTTAAGTTGAATTTTCTTATAATTTGGGTTAAAACAGAATATAATTGAATGTTTATCTCGAGAAACGTGACGCGAAAGCCATCCATTGACAACAAAAGTTTATTTATAGTCACTCATGCCTTCAGAAGCCTTATTACTCGCTTTAAATACTTTTATAGTCTCATTATTGATTTTAAGTTGAATATTCTTACATTTTTGGTTAAGTAAAATTATAATTGAATGTTTGCCTCGGGAAACATGAAGCGAAAGCCATTTATTGACAAGAGATGTTCATTTATAGTCACTCATTCCTTTGAAAGCCTTATTATTGGTTTTAAATGGATTTATAATCTCATTATTGATTTTAAGTTGAATTTTCTTATAATTTGGGTTAAAACAGAATATAATTGAATGTTTGCCTCGAGAAACGTGACACGAAAGCCATCCATTGACAAGAAAGTTTATTTATAGTAACTGATGCCTTCGAAAGCCCTATTACTCGCTTTAAATACTTTTATAGTCTCATTATTGATTTTAAGTTGAATATTCTTACATTTTTGGTTAAGAAATATTATAATTGAATGTTTGCCTCGGGAAACATGAAGCGAAAGCCATTTATTGACAAGAAAAGTTCATTTATAGTCACTCATTCCTTTGAAAGCTTTATTATTGGTTTTAAATGGATTTATAATCTCGTTATTGATTTTAAGTTGAATTTTCTTATAATTTTGGTGAAAATAGAATATAAATAAATGTTTGCCTTGAGAAACGTGACACGAAAGCCATCCATTGACAACAAAGTTTATTTATAGTCACTGATGCCTTCGAAAGCCCTATTACTCGCTTTAAATACTTTTATAGTCTCATTATTGATTTTAAGTTGAATATTCTTACATTTTTGGTTAAGAAATATTATAATTGAATGTTTGCCTCGGGAAAAATTAAGCGAAAGCCATTTATTGACAAGAGAAGTTCATTTATAGTCACTCATTCCTTTGAAAGCATTACTATTGGTTTTAAGTGGATTTATAATCTCATTATTGATTTTAAGTTGAATTTTCTTATAATTTGGGTTAAAACAGAGTATAATTGAATGTTTGCCTCGAGAAACGTGACACGAAAGCCATCCATTGACAACAAAGTTTATTTATAGTCACTGATGCCTTCGAAAGCCCTATTACTCGCTTTAAATACTTTTATAGTCTCATTATTGATTTTAAGTTGAATATTCTTACATTTTTGGTTAAGAAATATTATAATTGAATGTTTGCCTCGGGAAACATGAAGCGAAAGCCATTTATTGACAAGAAAGGTTCATTTATAGTCACTCATTCCTTTGAAAGCTTTATTAGTGGTTTTAAATGGATTTATAATCTCATTATTGATTTTAAGTTGAATTTTTTTATAATTTTGGTTAAAACAGAATATAATTGAATGTTTACCTCGAGAAAGGTGACGCGAAAGCCATCTATTGACAACAAAAGTTTATTTATAGTCACTCATGCCTTCGAAAGCCTTATTACTCGCTTTAAATACTTTTATAGTCTCATTATTGATTTTAAGTTGAATATTCTTACATTTTTGGTTAAGAAAGATTAGAATTGAATGTTTGCCTCAGGAAACATGATGCGAAAGCCATTTATTGACAAGAAAAGTTCATTTATAGTCACTCATTCCTTTGAAAGTGTTATTATTGGTTTTAAATGGATTTACAATCTCATTATTGATTTTAAGTTGAATTTTCTTATAATTTTGGTTAAAACAGAATATAATTGAATGTTTTCCTCGAGAAACGTGACGCGAAGCCATCCATTGACAACAAAAGTTTATTTATAGTCACTCATGCCTTCGGAAGCCTTATTACTCGCTTTAAATACTTTTATAGTCTCATTATTAATTTTAAGTTGAATATTATTACATTTTTGGTTAAGAAAGATTATAATTGAATGTTTGCCTTGGGAAACATGAAGCGAAAGCCATTTATTGGCAAGAAAAGTTTATTTATAGTCACTCATTCCTTTGAAAACGTTATTATTGGTTTTAAATGGATTTATAATCTCATTATTGATTTTATGTTGAATTTTCTTATAATTTTGGTTAAAACAGAATATAATTGAATGTTTACCTCGAGAAACGTGACGCGAAAGCCATCCATTGACAACAAAAGTTTATTTATAGTCACTCAAGCCTTCGGAAGCCTTATTACTCGCTTTAAATACTTTTATAGTCTCATTAATGATTTTAAGTTGAATATTCTTACATTTTTGGTTAAGAAATATTATAATTAAATGTTTGCCTCGGGAAACATGAAGCGAAAGCCATTTATTGACAAGAAAAGTTCATTTATAGTCACTCATTCCTTTGAAAGCTTTATTAGTGGTTTTAAATGGATTTATAATCTCATTATTGATTTTAAGTTGAATTTTCTTATAATTTTGGTTAAAACAGAATATAATTGAATGTTTGCCTTGAGAAACGTGACGCGAAAGCCATCCATTGACAACAAAAGTTTATTTATAGTCACTGATGCCTTCGGAAGCCTTAGTACTCGCTTTAAATGCTTTTATAGTCTCAAAATTGATTTTAAGTTGAATTTTCTTACATTTTTCATTAAAACAGATTATAATTGAATGTTTGCCTCAGAAAACATGAAGCGAAACCCATCCATTGAGAAGAAAAGTTCATTTATTGTCACTCCTGCCTTCAAAAACGTTATTACTGGCTTTAAATGGATTTATAATCTTATTATTGATTTTAAGTTGAATTTTCTTATAATTTTGGTTAAAACAGAGTATAATTGAATGTTTGCCTTGAGAAACGTGACGCGAAAGCCATCCATTGACAACAAAGTTTATTTATAGTCACTGATGCCTTCGAAAGCCCTATTACTCGCTTTAAATACTTTTATAGTCTCATTATTGATTTTAAGTTGAATATTCTTACATTTTTGGTTAAGAAATATTATAATTGAATGTTTGCCTCGGGAAAAATTAAGCGAAAGCCATTTATTGACAAGAGAAGTTCATTTATAGTCACTCATTCCTTTGAAAGCCTTATTATTGGTTTTAAATGGATTTATAATCTCATTATTGATTTTAAGTTGAATTTTCTTATAATTTGGGTTAAAACAGAATATAATTGAATGTTTGCCTCGAGAAACGTGACACGAAAGCCATCCATTGACAACAAAGTTTATTTATAGTCACTGATGCCTTCGAAAGCCCTATTACTCGCTTTAAATACTTTTATAGTCTCATTATTGATTTTAAGTTGAATATTCTTACATTTTTGGTTAAGAAATATTATAATTGAATGTTTGCCTCGGGAAACATGAAGCGAAAGCCAATTATTGACAAGAAAGGTTCATTTATAGTCACTCATTCCTTTGAAAGCTTTATTAGTGGTTTTAAATGGATTTATAATCTCATTATTGATTTTAAGTTGAATTTTCTTATAATTTTGGTTAAAACAGAATATAATTGAATGTTTACCTCGAGAAAGGTGACGCGAAAGCCATCCATTGACAACAAAAGTTTATTTATAGTCACTCATGCCTTCGAAAGCCTTATTACTCGCTTTAAATACTTTTATAGTCTCATTATTGATTTTAAGTTGAATATTCTTACATTTTTGGGTAAGAAACATTATAATTGAATGTTTGCCTCAGGAAACATGATGCGAAAGCCATTTATTGACAAGAAAAGTTCATTTATAGTCACTCATTCCTTTGAAAGTGTTATTATTGGTTTTAAATGGATTTACAATCTCATTATTGATTTTAAGTTGAATTTTCTTATAATTTTGGTTAAAACAGAATATAATTGAATGTTTTCCTCGAGAAACGTGACGCGAAAGCCATCCATTGACAACAAAAGTTTATTTATAGTCACTCATGCCTTCGGAAGCCTTATTACTCGCTTTAAATACTTTTATAGTCTCATTATTGATTTTAAGTTGAATATTCTTACATTTTTGGTTAACAAAGATTATAATTGAATGTTGGCCTCGAGAAACATGAAGCGAAAGCCATTTATTGACAAGAAAAGTTCATTTATAGTCACTCATTCCTTTGAAAACGTTATTATTGGTTTTAAATGGATTTATAATCTCATTAGTGATTTTAAGTTGAATTTTCTTATAATTTTGGTTAAAACAGAATATAATTGAATGTTTGCCTCGAGAAACGTGACGCGAAAGCCATCCATTGACAACAAAAGTTTATTTATAGTCACTCATGCCTTCGAAAGCCTTATTACTCGATTTAAATACTTTTATAGTCTCATTATTGGTTTTAAGTTGAATATTCTTACATTTTTGGTTAAGAAAGACTATAATTAAATGTTTGCCTAGAAAAACGTGACGCGAAAGCCATCCATTGACAACAAAAGTTTATTTATAGTCACTCATGCCTTCGGAAGCCTTATTACTCGCTTTAAATGTTTAGTAGTCTCAAAATTGATTTTAAGTTGAATTTTCTTACATTTTTCATTAAACCAGATTATAATTGAATGTTTGCCTTAGAAAACAAGAAGCGAAACCGATCCATTGAGAAGAAAAGTTCATTTATTGTCACTCTTGCCTTCGAAAGCGTTATTACTGGCTTTAAATAGATTTATAATCTCATTATTGATTTTAAGTTGAATTTTCTTATAATTTTGGTTAAAACAGAATATAATTGAATGTTTGCCTCGAGAAACGTGATGCGAAAGCCATCCATTGACAAAAAAAGTTTATTTATAGTCACTCATGCCTTCGAAAGCCCTATTACTCGCTTTAAATACTTTTATAGTCTCATTATTGTTTTTAAGTTGAATATTCTTACATTTTTGGTTAAGAAATATTATAATTGAATGTTTGCCTCGGGAAACATGAATCGAAAGCCATTTATTGACAAGAAAAGTTCATTTATAGTCACTCATTCCTTTGAAAGCTTTATTAGTGGTTTTAAATGGATTTATAATCTCATTATTGATTTTAAGTTGAATTTTCTTATAATTTGGGTTAAAACAGAATATAATTGAATGTTTATCTCGAGAAACGTGACGCGAAAGCCATCCATTGACAACAAAATTTTATTTATAGTCACTCATGCCTTCAGAAGCCTTATTACTCGCTTTAAATACTTTTATAGTCTCATTATTGATTTTAAGTTGAATATTCTTACATTTTTGGTTAAGTAAAATTATAATTGAATGTTTGCCTCGGGAAACATGAAGCGAAAGCCATTTATTGACAAGAGATGTTCATTTATAGTCACTCATTCCTTTGAAAGCCTTATTATTGGTTTTAAATGGATTTATAATCTCATTATTGATTTTAAGTTGAATTTTCTTATAATTTGGGTTAAAACAGAATATAATTGAATGTTTGCCTCGAGAAACGTGACACGAAAGCCATCCATTGACAAGAAAGTTTATTTATAGTAACTGATGCCTTCGAAAGCCCTATTACTCGCTTTAAATACTTTTATAGTCTCATTATTGATTTTAAGTTGAATATTCTTACATTTTTGGTTAAGAAATATTATAATTGAATGTTTGCCTCGGGAAACATGAAGCGAAAGCCATTTATTGACAAGAAAAGTTCATTTATAGTCACTCATTCCTTTGAAAGCTTTATTATTGGTTTTAAATGGATTTATAATCTCGTTATTTATTTTAAGTTGAATTTTCTTATAATTTTGGTGAAAATAGAATATAAATAAATGTTTGCCTTGAGAAACGTGACACGAAAGCCATCCATTGACAACAAAGTTTATTTATAGTCACTGATGCCTTCGAAAGCCCTATTACTCGCTTTAAATACTTTTATAGTCTCATTATTGATTTTAAGTTGAATATTCTTACATTTTTGGTTAAGAAATATTATAATTGAAAGTTTGCCTCGGGAAACATGAAGCGAAAGCCATTTATTGACAAGAAAGGTTCATTTATAGTCACTCATTCCTTTGAAAGCATTACTATTGGTTTTCAGTGGATTTATAATCTCATTATTGATTTTAAGTTGAATTTTCTTATAATTTGGGTTAAAACAGAGTATAATTGAATGTTTGCCTTGAGAAACGTGACACGAAAGCCATCCATTGACAACAAAGTTTATTTATAGTCACTGATGCCTTCGAAAGCCCTATTACTCGCTTTAAATACTTTTATAGTCTCATTATTGATTTTAGGTTGAATATTCTTACATTTTTGGTTAAGAAATATTATAATTGAATGTTTGCCTCGGGAAACATGAAGCGAAAGCCATTTATTGACAAGAAAGGTTCATTTATAGTCACTCATTCCTTTGAAAGCTTTATTAGTGGTTTTAAATGGATTTATAATCTCATTATTGATTTTAAGTTGAATTTTCTTATAATTTTGGTTAAAACAGAATATAATTGAATGTTTACCTCGAGAAAGGTGACGCGAAAGCCATCCATTGACAACAAAAGTTTATTTATAGTCACTCATGCCTTCGAAAGCCTTATTACTCGCTTTAAATACTTTTATAGTCTCATTATTGATTTTAAGTTGAATATTCTTACATTTTTGGTTAAGAAACATTATAATTGAATGTTTGCCTCAGGAAACATGATGCGAAAGCCATTTATTGACAAGAAAAGTTCATTTATAGTCACTCATTCCTTTGAAAGTGTTATTATTGGTTTTAAATGGATTTACAATCTCATTATTGATTTTAAGTTGAATTTTCTTATAATTTTGGTTAAAACAGAATATAATTGAATGTTTTCCTCGAGAAACGTGACGCGAAAGCCATCCATTGACAACAAAAGTTTATTTATAGTCACTCATGCCTTCGGAAGCCTTATTACTCGCTTTAAATACTTTTATAGTCTCATTATTAATTTTAAGTTGAATATTATTATATTTTTGGTTAACAAAGATTATAATTGAATGTTTGCCTTGGGAAACATGAAGCGAAAGCCATTTATTGGCAAGAAAAGTTTATTTATAGTCACTCATTCCTTTGAAAACGTTATTATTGGTTTTAAATGGATTTATAATCTCATTATTGATTTTATGTTGAATTTTCTTATAATTTTGGTTAAAACAGAATATAATTGATTGTTTGCCTCGAGAAACGTGACACGAAAGCCATCCATTGACAAGAAAGTTTATTTATAGTCACTCATGCCTTCGAAAGCCCTATTACATGCTTTAAATACTTTTATAGTCCAATTATTGTTTTTAAGTTGAATATTCTTACATTTTTGGTTAAGAAAGATTATAATTGAATGTTTGCCTCGGGAAACATGAAGCGAAAGCCATTTATTGACAAAAAAAGTTCATTTATAGTCACTCGTTCCTTTGAAAGCGTTATTATTGGTTTTAAATGGATTTATACTCTCAATATTGATTTTAAGTTGAATTTTCTTATAATTTTGGTTAAAACAGAGTATAATTGAATGTTTGCCTTGAGAAACGTGATGCGAAATCCATCGATTGGCAACAAATGCTTATTTATAGTCATTCATGCCTTCGGAAGCCTTATTACTCGCTTTAAATGCTTTTATAGTCTCAAAATTGATTTTAAGTTGAATTTTCTTACATTTTTCATTAAAACAGATTATAATTGAATGTTTGCCTCAGAAAACATGAAGCGAAACCCATCCATTGAGAAGAAAAGTTCATTTATTGTCACTCTTGCCTTCGAAAGCGTTATTACTGGCTTTAAATGGATTTATAATCTCATTATTGATTTTATGTTGAATTTTCTTATAATTTTGGTTAAAACAGAGTATAATTGAATGTTTGCCTCGAGAAACGTGACGCGAAAGCCATCCATTGACAACAAAAGTTTATTTATAGTCACTCAAGCCTTCGGAAGCCTTATTACTCGCTTTAAATACTTTTATAGTCTCATTAATGATTTTAAGTTGAATATTCTTACATTTTTGGTTAAGAAATATTATAATTGAATGTTTGCCTCGGGAAACATGAAGCGAAAGCCATTTATTGACAAGAAAAGTTCATTTATAGTCACTCATTCCTTTGAAAGGTTTATTAGTGGTTTTAAATGGATTTATAATCTCATTATTGATTTTAAGTTGAATTTTCTTATAATTTTGGTTAAAACAGAATATAATTGAATGTTTGCCTTGAGAAACGTGACGCGAAAGCCATCCATTGACAACAAAAGTTTATTTATAGTCACTGATGCCTTCGGAAGCCTTAGTACTCGCTTTAAATGCTTTTATAGTCTCAAAATTGATTTTAAGTTGAATTTTCTTACATTTTTCATTAAAACAGATTATAATTGAATGTTTGCCTCAGAAAACATGAAGCGAAACCCATCCATTGAGAAGAAAAGTTCATTTATTGTCACTCCTGCCTTCGAAAACGTTATTACTGGCTTTAAATGGATTTATAATCTTATTATTGATTTTAAGTTGAATTTTCTTATAATTTTGGTTAAAACAGAGTATAATTGAATGTTTGCCTCGAGAAACGTGACGCGAAAGCCATCCATTGACAACAAAAGTTTATTTATAGTCACTCAAGCCTTCGGAAGCCTTATTACTCGCTTTAAATACTTTTATAGTCTCATTAATGATTTTAAGTTGAATATTCTTACATTTTTGGTTAAGAAATATTATAATTGAATGTTTGCCTCGGGAAACATGAAGCGAAAACCATTTATTGACAAGAAAAGTTCATTTATAGTCACTCATTCCTTTGAAAGCTTTATTAGTGGTTTTAAATGGATTTATAATCTCATTATTGATTTTAAGTTGAATTTTCTTATAATTTTGGTTAAAACAGAATATAATTGAATGTTTACCTTGAGAAAGGTGACGCGAAAGCCATCCATTGACAACAAAAGTTTATTTATAGTCACTCATGCCTTCGAAAGCCGTATTACTCGCTTTAAATACTTTTATAGTCTCATTATTGGTTTTAAGTTGAATATTCTTACATTTTTGGTTAAGAAAGATTATAATTGAATGTTTGCCTCGGGAAACATGAAGCGAAAGCCATTTATTGACAAAAAAAGTTCATTTATAGTCACTCATTCCTTTGAAAGCATTATTATTGGGTTTAAATGGATTTTATAATCTCATTATTGATTTTAAGTTGAATATTTTTATAATTTTGGTTAAAACAGAATATAATTGAATGTTTGCGTTTAGAAACGTGACGCGAAAGCCATCCATTGACAACAAAAGTTTATTTATAGTCACTCATGCCTTCGAAAGCCCTATTACTCGCTTTAAATACTTTTATAGTCTCATTATTGATTTTAAGTTGAATATTCTTACATTTTTAGTTAAGAAACATTATAATTGAATGTTTGCCTCGGGAAACATGATGCGAAAGCCATTTATTGACAAGAAAAGTTCATTTATAGTCACTCATTCCTTTGAAAGTGTTATTATTGATTTTAAATGGATTTACAATCTCATTATTGATTTTAAGTTGAATTTTCTTATAATTTTGGTTAAAACAGAATATAATTGAATTTTTGCCTTGGGAAACATGACGCGAAAGCCATCCATTGACAACAAAAGTTTATTTATAATCACTCATGGCTTTGAAAGCCTTATTACTCGCTTTAAATGGTTTGATTGTCTCAAAATTGATTTTCAGTTGAATTTTCTTACATTTTTCATTAAACCAGATTATAATTGAATGTTTGCCTCAGAAACCATGAAGCGAAACCCATCCATTGAGAAGAAAAGTTCATTTATTGTCACTCCTGCCTTCGAAAGCGTTATTACTGGCTTTAAATGGATTTATAATCTCATTATTGATTTTAAGTTGCATTTTCTTATAATTTTGGTTAAAACAGAATATAATTGAATGTTTACCTCGAGAAACGTGACGCGAAAGCCATCCATTGACAACAAAAGTTTATTTGTAGTCACTCATGCCTTCGGAAGCCTTATTACTCGCTTTAAATACTTTTATAGTCTCATTATTGATTTTAAGTTGAATATTATCACATTTTTGGTTAAGAAAGATTATAATTGAATGTTTGCCTTGGGAAACATAAAGCGACAGCCATTTATTGGCAAGAAAAGTTTATTTATAGTCACTCATTCCTTTGAAAACGTTATTATTGGTTTTAAATGGATTTATAATCTCATTATTGATTTTATGTTGAATTTTCTTATAATTTTGGTTAAAACAGAATATAATTGAATGTTTGCCTCGAAAAACGTGACACGAAAGCCATCCATTGACAAGAAAGTTTATTTATAGTCACTCATGCCTTCGAAAGCCCTATTACTCGCTTTAAATACTTTTATAGTCCCATTATTGTTTTTAAGTTGAATATTCTTACATTTTTGGTTAAGAAAGATTATAATTGAATATTTGCCTCGGGAAACATGAAGCGAAAGCCATTTATTGACAAAAAAAGTTCATTTATAGTCACTCGTTCCTTTGAAAGCGTTATTATTGGTTTTAAATGGATTTATACTCTCAAGATTGATTTTAAGTTGAATTTTCTTATAATTTCGGTTAAAACAGAGTATAATTGAATGTTTTCCTTGAGAAACGTGATGCGAAATCCATCGATTGGCAACAAATGCTTATTTATAGTCATTCATGCCTTCGGAAGCCTTATTACTCGCTTTAAATGCTTTTATAGTCTCAAAATTGATTTTAAGTTGAATTTTATTACATTTTTCATTAAAACAGATTATAATTGAATGTTTGCCTCAGAAAACATGAAGCGAAACCCATCCATTGAAAAGAAAAGTTCATTTATTGTCACTCTTGCCTTTGAAAGCGTTATTACTCGCTTTAAATGGATTTATAATCTCATTATTGATTTTAAGTTGAATTTTCTTATAGCTTTGGTTAAAACAGAATATAATTGAATATTTGCCTCGAAAAACAAGACGCGAAAGCCATCCATTGACAACAAAAGTTTATTTATAGTCACTCAAGCCTTCGAAAGCCCTATTACTCGCTTTAAATACTTTTATAGTCTCATTATTGATTTTAAGTTGAATATTGTTACATTTTTGGTGAAGAAATATTATAATGTAATGTTTACCTCGGGAATCATGAAGCGAAAGCCATTTATTGACAAGAAAAGTTCATTTATAGTCACTCATTTCTTTGAAAGCTTTATTATTGGTTTTAAATGGATTTATAATCTCATTATTGATTTTAAGTTGAATTTTCTTATAATTTTGGTTAAAACAGAATATAATTGAATGTTTGCCTCGAGAAACGTGACGCGAAAGCCATCCATTGACAACAAAAGTTTATTTATAGTCACTGATGCCTTCGGAAGCCTTAGTACTCGCTTTAAATGCTTTTATAGTCTCAAAATTGATTTTAAGTTGAATTTTCTTACATTTTTCATTAAAACAGATTATAATTGAATGTTTGCCTTAGAAAACATGAAGCGAAACCCATCCATTGAGAAGAAAAGTTCATTTATTGTCACTTCTGCCTTCGAAAGTGTTATTACTGGCTTTAAATGGATTTATAATCTCATTATTGATTTTAAGTTGAATTTTCTTATATTTTTGGTTAAAACAGAGTATAATTGAATGTTTGCCCCGAGAAACGTGGCGCGAAAGCCATCCATTGACAACAAAAGTTTATTTATAGTCACTCAATCCTTCGGAAGCCTTATTACTCGCTTTAAATACTTTTATAGTCTCATTATTGATTTTAAGTTGAATATTCTTACATTTTTAGTTAAGAAATATTATAATTGAATGTTTGCCTCGGGAAACATGAAGCGAAAGCCATTTATTGACAAGAAAAGTTCATTTATAGTCATTCATTCCTTTGATAGCTTTATTAGTGGTTTTAAATGGATTTATAATCTCATTATTGATTTTAAGTTGAATTTTCTTATAATTTTGGTTAAAACAGAATATAATTGAATGTTTACCTCGAGAAAGGTGACACGAAAGCCATCCACTGACAACAAAAGTTTATTGATAGTCACTCATGCCTTCGAAAGCCTTATTACTCGCTTTAAATACTTTTATAGTCTCATTATTGATTTTAAGTTGAATATTCTTACATTTTTGGTTAAGAAACATTATAATTGAATGTTTGCCTCGAGAAACATGATGCGAAAGCCATTTATTGACAAGAAAAGTTCATTTATAGTCACTCATTCCTTTGAAAGTGTTATTATTGGTTTTAAATGGATTTACAATCTCATTATTGATTTTAAGTTGAATTTTCTTATAATTTTGGTTAAAACAGAATATAATTGAATGTTTGCCTTGAGAAACATGACGCGAAAGCCATCCATTGACAACAAAAGTTTATTTATAATCACTCATGCCTTTGAAAGCCTTATTACTCGCTTTAAATGCTTTGATTGTCTCAAAATTGATTTTAAGTTGAATTTTCTTACATTTTTCATTAAACCAGATTATAATTGAATGTTTGCCTCAGAAACCATGAAGCGAAACCCATCCATTGAGAAGAAAAGTTCATTCATTGTCACTCCTGCCTTCGAAAGCGTTATTACTGGCTTTAAATGGATTTATAATCTCATTATTGATTTTAAGTTGAATTTTCTTATAATTTTGGTTAAAACAGAATATAATTGAATGTTTACCTAGAGAAACGTGATGCGAAAGCCATCCATTGACAACAAAAGTTTATTTATAGTCACTCATGCCTTCGGAAGCCTTATTACTCGCTTTCAATACTTTTATAGTCTCATTATTGATTTTGAGTTTAATATTATTACATTTTTGGTTAAGAAAGATTATAATTGAATGTTTGCCTTGGGAAACATGAATCGAAAGCCATTTATTGGCAAGAAAAGTTTATTTATAGTCACTCATTCCTTTGAAAGCCTTATTAATGGTTTTAAGTGGATTTATAATCTCATTATTGATTTTAAGTTGAATTTTCTTATAATTTTGGTGAAAACAAAATATAAATGAATGTTTGCCTCGAGAAACGTGACACGAAAGCCATCCATTGACAAGAAAGTTTATTTATAGTCACTGATGCCTTCGAAAGCCCTATTACTCGCTTTAAATACTTTTATAGTCTCATTATTGATTTTAAGCTGAATATTTTTACATTTTTGGTAAAGAAATATTAGAATTGAATGTTTGCCTCAGGAAACATGAAGCGAAAGCCATTTATTGACAAGAAAAGTTCATTTATAGTCACTCATTCCTTTGAAAGGTTTATTAGTGGTTTTAAATGGATTTATAATCTCATTACTGATTTTAAGTTGAATTTTCTTATAATTTTGGTTAAAACAGAATATAATTGAATGTTTGCCTCGAGAAACGTAACGCGAAAGCCATCCATTGACAAGAAAGTTTATTTATAGTCACTCATGCCTTCGAAAGCCATATTACTCGCTTTAAATACTTTTATAGTCTCATTATTGATTTTAAGTAGAATATTCTTACATTTTTGGTTAAGAAATATTATAATTGAATGTTTGCCTCGGGAAACATGAAGCGAAAGCCATTTAGTGACAAGAAAAGTTCATTTATAGTCACTCATTCCTTTGAAAGCTTTATTATTGGTTTTAAATGGATTTATAATCTCATTATTGATTTAAAGTTGAATTTTCTTATAATTTTGGTTAAAACAGAAAATAATTGAATGCTTGCCTTGAGAAACGTGACGCGAAAGCCGTCCATTGACAACAAAAGTTTATTTATAGTCACTCATGCCTTCGGAAGGCTTATTACTCGCTTTAAATGCTTTTATAGTCTCAAAATTGATTTTAAGTTGAATTTTCTTACATTTTTCATTGAACCAGATTATAATTGAATGTTTGCCTCAGAAAACATGAAGCGAAACCCATCCATTGAGAAGAAAAGTTTATTTATTGTCACTCCTGCCTTCGAAAGCGTTATTACTGGCTTTAAATGGATTTATAATCTCATTATTGATTTTAAGTTGAATTTTCTTATAATTTTGGTAAAAACAGAATATAATTGAATGTTTGCCTCGAGAAACGTGACGTGAAAGCCATCCATTGACAACAAAAGTTTATTTATAGTCATTCATGCCTTCGGAAGCCTTATTACTCGCTTTAAATGCTTTTTTATTCTCAAAATTGATTTTAAGTTGAATTTTATTACATTTTTCATTAAAACAGATTATAATTGAATGTTTTCCACAGAAAACATGAAGCGAAACTCATCCATTGCGTAGAAAAGTTCATTTATTGTCACTTCTGCCTTCGAAAGCGTTATTACTGGCTTTAAATGGATTTATAATCTCATTATTGATTTTAAGTTGAATTTTCATATAACTTTGGTTAAAACATAATATAATTGAATGTTTGCCTCGAGAAACGTGAAGCGAAAGCCATCCATTGACAACAAATGTTTATTTATAGTCACTCAAGCCTTCGGAAGCCTTATTACTCGCTTTAAATACTTTTATAGTCTCCTTATTGATTTTAAGTTGAATATTCTTACATTTTTTATTAACAAAGATTATAATTGAATGTTTGCCTTGGGAAACATGAAGCGAAAGCCATTTATCGACAAGAAAAGTTCATTTATAGTCACTCATTCCTTTGAAAACGTTGTTATTGGTTTTAAATGGATTTATAATCTCATTATTGATTTTAAGTTGAATTTTCTTATAATTTTGGTTAAAACAGAATATAATTGAATGTTTGCCTCGAGAAACGTGACACGAAAGCCATCCATTGACAACAAAAGTTTATTTATAGTCACTCATGCCTTCGAAAGCCCTATTACTCGCTTTAAATACTTTTATAGTCTCATTATTGATTTTAAGTTGAATATTCTTACATTTTTTGTTAAGAAAGATTATAATTGAATGTTTGCCTCGGGAAACATGAAGGGAAAGCCATTTATTGACAAGAAAAGTTCATTTATAGTCACTCATTCCTTTGAAAGCGTTATTATTGGTTTTAAATGGATTTATAATCTCATTATTGATTTTAAGTTGAATTTTCTTATAATTTTGGTTAAAACAGAGTATAATTGAATGTTTGCCTTGAGAAACATGACATGAAATCCATCCATTGACAACAAAAGCTTATTTATAGTCACTCATGCCTTCGGAAGCCTTATTACTCGCTTTAAATGCTTTTATAGTCTCAAAATTGATTTTAAGTTGAATTTTATTACATTTTTCATTAAAACAGATTATAATTGAATGTTTGCCTCAGAAAACATGAAGCGAAACCCATCCATTGAGAAGAAAAGTTCATTTATTGTCACTCCTGCCTTCGAAAGCGTTATCACTAGCTTTAAATGGATTTATAATCTCATTATTGATTTTAAGTTGAATTTTCTTATAACTTTGGTTAAAACAGAATATAATTGAATGTTTGCCTCGAGAAACGTGAGGCGAAAGCCATCCATTGACAACAAAAGTTTATTTATAGTCACTCAAGCCTTCGGAAGCCTTATTACTCGCTTTAAATACTTTTATAGTCTCATTATTGATTTTAAGTTGAATATTCTTACATTTTTGGTTAACAAAGATTATAATTGAATGTTTGCCTCGGGAAACATGAAGCGAAAGCCATTTATTGACAAGAAAAGTTCATTTATAGTCACTCAGTCATTTGAAAACGTTATTATTGGTTTTAAATGGATTTATAATCTCATTAGTGATTTTAAGTTGATTTTTCTTATAATTTTGGTTAAAACAGAATAAAATTGAATGTTTGCCTCGAGAAACGTGACGCGAAAGCCATCCATTGACAACAAAAGTTTATTTATAGTCACTCATGCCTTCGAAAGCCTTATTACTCGCTTTAAATACTTTTATAGTCTCATTATTGGTTTTAAGTTGAATATTCTTACATTTTTGGTTAAGAAAGATTATAATTGAATGTTTGCCTCGGGAAACATGAAGCGAAAGCCATTTATTGAAAAAAAAAGTTCATTTACAGTCACTCATTCCTTTGAAAGCGTTATTATTGGTTTTAAATTGATTTATAATCTCATTATTGATTTTAAGTTGAATTTTCTTATAATTTTGGTTAAAACAGAATATAATTGATTGTTTGCCTTGAGAAACGTGACGCGAAAGCCATCCATTGACAACAAAAGTTTATTTATAGTCACTCATGCCTTCGGAAGCCTTATTACTCGCTTTAAAAACTTTTATAATCTCATTATTGATTTTAAGTTGAATATTCTTACATTTTTGTTTAACAAAGATTATAATTGAATGTTTGCCTCGGGAAACATGAAGCCAAAGCCATTTATTGACAAGAAAAGTTCATTTATAGTCACTCAGTCATTTGAAAACGTTATTATTGGTTTTAAATGGATTTATAATCTCATTAGTGATTTTAAGTTGAATTTTCTTATAATTTTGGTTAAAACAGAATATAATTGAATGTTTGCCTCGAGAAACGTGACGCGAAAGCCATCCATTGACAACAAAAGTTTATTTATAGTCACTCATGCCTTCGAAAGCCTTATTACTCGCTTTAAATACTTTTATAGTCTCATTATTGGTTTTAGGTTGAATATTCTTACATTTATGGTTAAGAAAGATTATAATTGAATGTTTGCCTCGGGAAACATGAAGCGAAAGCCATTTATTGACAAAAAAAGTTCATTTATAGTCACTCATTCCTTTGAAAGCGTTATTATTGGTTTTAAATTGATTTATAATCTCATTATTGATTTTAAGTTGAATTTTCTTATAATTTTGGTTAAAACAGAATATAATTGATTGTTTGCCTTGAGAAACGTGACGCGAAAGCCATCCATTGACAACAAAAGTTTATTTATAGTCACTCATGCCTTCGGAAGCCTTATTACTCGCTTTAAATACTTTTATAATCTCATTATTGATTTTAAGTTGAATATTCTTACATTTTTGGTTAACAAAGATTATAATTGAATATTTGCCTCGGGAAACATGAAGTGAAAGCCATTTATTGACAAGAAAATTTCATTTATAGTCACTCATTCCTTTGAAAGCGTTATTATTGGTTTTAAATTGATTTATAATCTCATTATTGATTTTAAGTTGAATTTTCTTATAATTTTGGTTAAAGCAGAATATAATTGATTGTTTGCCTTGAGAAACGTGACGCGAAAGCCATCCATTGACAACAAAAGTTTATTTATAGTCACTCATGCCTTCGGAAGCCTTATTACTCGCTTTAAATACTTTTATAATCTCATTATTGATTTTAAGTTGAATATTCTTACATTTTTGGTTAACAAAGATTATAATTGAATGTTTGCCTCGGGAAACATGAAGTGAAAGCCATTTATTGACAAGAAAATTTCATTTATAGTCACTCATTCCTTTGAAAGCGTTATTATTGGTTTTAAATTGATTTATAATCTCATTATTGATTTTAAGTTGAATTTTCTTATAATTTTGGTTAAAACAGAATATAATTGATTGTTTGCCTTGAGAAACGTGACGCGAAAGCCATCCATTGACAACAAAAGTTTATTTATAGTCACTCATGCCTTCGGAAGCCTTATTACTCGCTTTAAATACTTTTATAATCTCATTATTGATTTTAAGTTGAATATTCTTACATTTTTGGTTAACAAAGATTATAATTGAATATTTGCCTCGGGAAACATGAAGTGAAAGCCATTTATTGACAAGAAAATTTCATTTATAGTCACTCATTCCTTTGAAAGCGTTATTATTGGTTTTAAATTGATTTATAATCTCATTATTGATTTTAAGTTGAATTTTCTTATAATTTTGGTTAAAGCAGAATATAATTGATTGTTTGCCTTGAGAAACGTGACGCGAAAGCCATCCATTGACAACAAAAGTTTATTTATAGTCACTCATGCCTTCGGAAGCCTTATTACTCGCTTTAAATACTTTTATAATCTCATTATTGATTTTAAGTTGAATATTCTTACATTTTTGGTTAACAAAGATTATAATTGAATGTTTGCCTCGGGAAACATGAAGTGAAAGCCATTTATTGACAAGAAAATTTCATTTATAGTCACTCATTCCTTTGAAAGCGTTATTATTGGTTTTAAATTGATTTATAATCTCATTATTGATTTTAAGTTGAATTTTCTTATAATTTTGGTTAAAACAGAATATAATTGATTGTTTGCCTTGAGAAACGTGACGCGAAAGCCATCCATTGACAACAAAAGTTTATTTATAGTCACTCATGCCTTCGAAAGCCTTATTACTCGCTTTAAATGCTTTTATAGTCTCAAAATTGATTTTAAGTTGAATTTTCTTACATTTTTCATTAAACCAGATTATAATTGAATGTTTGCCTCAGAAAACATGAAGTGAAACCCATCCATTGAGAAAAAAAGTTCATTTATTGTCACTCCTGCTTTCGAAAGCGTTATTACTGGCTTTAAATGGATTTATAATCTCATTATTGATTTTAAGTTGAATTTTCTTTTAATTTTGGTTAAAACAGAATATAATTGAATGTTTGCCGCAAGAAACGTGACGCGAAAGCCATCCATTGACAACAAAAGTTTATTTATAGTCACTCATGCCTTCGGAAGTCTTATTACTCGCTTTAAATGCTTTTATAGTCTCAAAATTGATTTTAAGTTGAATTTTATTACATTTTTCGTTAAAACAGATTATATATGAATGTTTGCCTCAGAAAACATGAAGCGAAACCCATCCATTGAGAAGAAAAGTTCATTTATTGTCACTCCTGCCTTCGAAAGCGTTATTACTGGCTTTAAATGGATTTATAATCTCATTATTGATTTTAGGTTGAATTTTCTTATAACTTTGGTTAAAACAGAATATAATTGAATGTTTGCCTCGAGAAACGTGACGCGAAAGCCATCCATTGACAACAAAAGTTTATTTATAGTCACTCAAGCCTTCGGAAGCCTTATTACTCGCTTTAAATACTTTTATAGTCTCATTATTGATTTTAAGTTGAATATTCTTACATTTTTGGTTAAGAAAGATTATAATTGAATGATTGCCTCGGGAAACATGAAGCGAAAGCCATTTATTGACAAGAGATGTTCATTTATAGTCACTCATTCCTTTGAAAGCCTTATTATTGGTTTTAAATGGATTTATAATCTCATTATTGATTTTAAGTTGAATTTTCTTATAATTTGGGTTAAAACAGAATATAATTGAATGTTTGCGTTTAGAAACGTGACGCGAAAGCCATCCATTGACAACAAAAGTTTATTTATAGTCATTCATGCCTTCGGAAGCCTTATTACTCGCTTTAAAAGCTTTTATAGTCTCAAAATTGATTTTAAGTTGAATTTTCTTACATTTTTCATTAAACCAGATTATAATTGAATGTTTTCCTCAGAAAACATGAAGCAAAACCCATCCATTGAGAAGATAAGTTTATTTATTGTCACTCCTGCCTTCGAAAGCATTAATACTGGCTTTAAATGGATTTGTAATCTCATTATTGATTTTAAGTTGAATTTTCTTATAATTTTGGTTAAAACAGAATATAATTGAATGTTTGCCTTGTGAAACGTGACGCGAAAGCCATCCATTGACAACAAAAGTTTATTTATAGTCACTCATGCCTTCGGAAGCCTTATTACTCGCTTTAAATGCTTTTATAGTCTCAAAATTGATTTTAAGTTGAATTTTATTACATTTTTCATTAAAACATATTATAATTGAATGTTTGCCTCAAAAAACATGAAGCGACACCCATCCATTGAGAAGAAAAGTTCAATTATTGTCACTCCTGCCTTCGAAAGCGTTATTACTGGCTTTAAATTGATTTATAATCTCATTATTGATTTTAAGTTGAATTTTCACATAACGTTGGTTAAAACAGAATATAATTGAATGTTTGCCTCAAGAAACGTGACGCGAAAGCCATCCATTGACAACAAAAGTTTATTTATAGTCACTCATGCCTTCGGAAGCCTTATTACTCGCTTTAAATACTTTTATAGTCTCATTATTGATTTTAAGCTGAATATTCTTACATTTTTGGTTAACAAAGATTATAATTGAATGTTTGCCTCGGGAAACATGAAGCGAAAGCCATTTATTGACAAGAAAAGTTCATTTATAGTCACTCATTCCTTTGAAAACGTTGTTATTGGTTTTAAATGGATTTATAATCTCATTATTGATTTTAAGTTGTATTTTTCTATAATTTTGGTTAAAACAAAATTTGGTTGAATGTTTGCCTCGAGAAACGTGACGCGAAAGCCATCCATTGATAACAAAAGTTTATTTATAGTCAATCATGCCTTCGAAAGCCCTATCACTCGCTTTAAATACTTTTATAGTCTCATTACTGATTTTAAATTGAATATTCTTACATTTTTGGTTAAGAAAGATTATAATTGACTGTTTACCTCGGGAAACATGAAGCGAAAGCCATTTATTGACAAGAAAAGTTCATTTATAGTCACTCAATCGTTTGAAAGCGTTATTATTGGTTGTAAATGGATTTATAATCTCATTACTGATTTTAAGTTGAATTTTCTTATAATTTTAGTTAAAACAGAATATAATTGAAATTTTACCTCGAGAAACGTGATGCGAAAGCCATCCATTGACAACAATCGTTTATTTATAGTCACTCATGCCTTCGGAAGCCTTATTACTCGCTTTAAATGCTTTTATAGTCTCAAAATTGATTTTAAGTTGAATTTTATTACAGTTTTCATTAAAACAGATTATAATTGAATGTTTGCCTCAGAAAACATGAAGCGAAACCCATCCATTGAGAAGAAAAGTTCATTTATTGTCACTCCTGCCTTCGAAAGCGTTATTACTGGCTTTAAATGGATTTACAATCTCATTATTGATTTTAAGTTGAATTTTCTTATAAATTTGGTTAAAACAGAATCTAATTAAATGTTTTCCTCGAGAAACGTGACGCGAAAGCCATCCATTGACAACAAAAGTTTATTTATAGTCACTCATGCCTTCGGAAGCCTTATTACTCGCTTTAAATGCTTTTATAGACTCAAAATTGATTTTAAGTTGAATTTTATTACATTTTTCATTAAAACAGATTGTAATTGAATGTTTGCCTCAGAAAACATGAAGCGAAACCCATCCATTGAGAAGAAAAGTTCATTTATTGTCACTCCTGCCTTCGAAAGCGTTATTACTAGCTTTAAATGGATTTATAATGCATTATTGATTTTAAGTTGAATTTTCTTATAATTTTGGGTAAAACAGAATATAATTGAATGTTTACCTCGAGAAACGTGACGCGAAATCCATCCATTGACAACAAAAGTTTATTTATAGTCACTCAAGCCTTCGGAAGCCTTATTACTCGCTTTAAATACTTTGATAGCCTCATTATTGATTTTAAGTTGAATATTCTTACATTTTTGGTTAACAAAGATTATAATTGAATGTTTGCCTCGGGAAACATGAAGCCAAAGCCATTTATTGACAAGAAAAGTTCATTTATAGTCACTCAGTCCTTTGAAAACGTTATTATTGGTTTTAAATGGATTTATAATCTCATTAGTGATTTTAAGTTGAATTTTCTTATAATTTTGGTTAAAACAGAATATAATTGAATGTTTGCCTTGAGAAACGTGATGCGAAAGCCATCCATTGACAACAAAAGTTTATTTATAGTCACTCATGCCTTCGAAAGCCTTGTTACTCGCTTTAAATACTTTTATAGTCTCATTATTGGTTTTAAGTTGAATATTCTTACATTTTTGGTTAAGAAAGATTATAATTGAATGTTTGCCTCGGGGAACATGAAGCGAAACCCATCCATTGAGAAGAAAAGTTCATTTATGGTCACTCATTCCTTTGAAAGCGTTATTATTGGTTTGAAATGGATTTATAATCTCATTATTGATTTTAAGTTGAATATTTTTATAATTTTGGTTAAAACAGAATATAATTGAATGTTTGCCTTTAGAAACGTGATGCGAAAGCCATCCGTTGACAACAAAAGTTTATTTATAGTCATTCATGCCTTCGGAAGCCTTATTACTCGCTTTAAATGCTTTTATAGTCTCAAAATTGATTTTAAGTTGAATTTTCTTACATTTTTCATTAAACCAGATTATAATTGAATGTTTGCCTCAGAAAACATGAAGCAAAACCCATCCATTGAGAAGAAAAGTTCATTTATTGTCACTCCTGCCTTCGAAAGCATTATTACTGGCTTTAAATGGATTTATAATCTCATTATTGATTTTAAGTTGAATTTTCTTATAATTTTGGTTAAAACAGAATATAATTGAATGTTTACCTCATGAAACGTGACGCGAAAGCCATCCATTGACAACAAAAGTTTATTTATAGTCACTCATGCCTTCGGAAGCCTTATTACTCGGTTTAAATGCTTTTATAGTCTCAAAATTGATTTTAAGTTGAATTTTATTACATTTTTCATTAAAACATATTGTAATTGAATGTTTGCCTCAGAAAACATGAAGCGACACCCATCCATTGAGAAGAAAAGTTCAATTATTGTCACTCTTGCCTTCGAAAGCGTTATTACTGGCTTTAAATGTATTTATAATCTCATTATTGATTTTAAGTTGAATTTTCATATAACGTTGGTTAAAACAGAATATAATTGAATGTTTGCCTCAAGAAACGTGACGCGAAAGCCATCCATTGAAAACAAAAGTTTATTTATAGTCACTTAAGCCTTCGAAATCCCTATTACTCGCTTTAAATACTTTTATAGTCTCATTACTGATTTTAAATTGAATATTCTTACATTTTTGGTTAACAAAGATTATAATTGAATGTTTACCTCGGGAAACATGAAGCGAAAGCCGTTTATTGATAAGAAAAGTTCATTTATAGTCACTCAATCGTTTGAAAGCGTTATTATTGGTTGTAAATGGATTTATAATCTCATTATTGATTTTAAGTTGAATTTTGTTATAATTTTAGTTAAAACAGAATGTAATTGAAATTTTACCTCGAGAAACGTGATGCGAAAGCCATCCGTTGACAACAATCGTTTATTTATAGTCATTCATGCCTTCGGAAGCCTTATTACTCGCTTTAAATGCTTTTATAGACTCAAAATTGATTTTAAGTTGAATTTTATTACATTTTTCATTAAAACAGATTATAATTGAATGTTTGCCTCAGAAAACATGAAGCGAAACCCATCCATTGAGAAGAAAAGTTCATTTATTGTCACTCCTGCCTTCGAAAGCGTTATTACTGGCTTTAAATGGATTTATAATCTCATTATTGATTTTAAGTTGAATTTTCTTATAACTTTGGTTAAAACAGAATATAATTGAATGTTTACCTCGAGAAACATGACGCGAAAGCCATCCATTGACAACAAAAGTTTATTTATAGTCACTCATGCCTTCGGAAGCCTTATTACTCGCTTTAAATACTTTTATAGTCTCATTATTGATTTTAAGTTGAATATTCTTTCATTTTTGGTTAACAAAGATTATAATTGAATGTTTGCCTCGGGAAACATGAAGCGAAAGCCATTTATTGAAAAAAAAAGTTCATTTACAGTCACTCATTCCATTGAGAAGAAAAGTTCATTTATTGTCACTCTTGCCTTCGAAAGCGTTATTACTAGCTTTAAATGGATTTACAATCTCATTATTGATTTTAAGTTGAATTTTCTTATAACTTTGGTTAAAACAGAATATAATTAAATATTTTCCTCGAGAAACGTGACGCAAAAGCCATCAATTGACAAGAAAAGTTTATTTATAGTCACTCATGCCTTCGGAAGCCTTATTACTCGCTTTAAATGCTTTTGTAGTCTCAAAATTGATTTTAAGTTGAATTTTATTACATTTTTCATTAAAACAGATTATAATTGAATGTTTGCCTCAGAAAACATGAAGCGAAACCCATCCATTGAGAAGAAAAGTTCATTTATTGTCACTCCTGCCTTCGAAAGCGTTATTACTAGCTTTAAATGGATTTATAATCGCATTATTGATTTTAAGTTGAATTTTCTTATAATTTTGGTTAAAACAGAATATAATTGAATGTTTGCCTCGAGAAACGTGACGCGAAAGCCATCCATTGACAACAAAAGTTTATTTATAGTCACTCAAGCCTTCGGAAGCCTTATTACTCGCTTTAAATACTTTTATAGTCTCATTATTGATTTTAAGTTGAATATTCTTACATTTTTGGTTAACAAAGATTATAATTGAATGTTTGACTCGGGAAACATGAAGCGAAAGCCATTTATTGACAAGAAAAGTTTTATTTATAGTCACTCATTCCTTTGAAAACGTTGTTATTGGTTTTAAATGGATTTATCATCTCATTATTGATTTTAAGTTGAATTTTCTTATAATTTTGGTTAAAACTGAATTTAATTGAATGTTTACCTCAAGAAACGTGACGCGAAAGCCATCCATTGACAACAAAAGTTTATTTATAGTCACTCATGCCTTCGAAAGCCCTATTACTCGCTTTAAATACTTTTATAGTCTCATTACTGATTTTAAATTCAATATTCTTACATTTTTGGTTAAGAAAGATTATAATTGAATGTTTGCCTCTGAAAACATGAAGCGAAACCCATCCATTGAGAAGAAAAGTTCATTTGTTGTCACTCTTGCCTTCGAAAGCGTTATTACTGGCTTTAAATGGATTTATAATCTCATTATTGATTTTAAGTTGAATTTTCTTATAATTTTAGTTAAAACGGAATATAATTGAAATTTTACCTCGAGAAACGTGATGCGAAAGCCATCCATTGACAACAATCGTTTATTTATAGTCACTCATGCCTTCGGAAGCCTTATTACTCGCTTTAAATGCTTTTATAGTCTCAAAATTGATTTTAAGTTGAATTTTATTACATTTTTCATTAAAACAGATTATAATTGAATGTTTGTCTCTAAAAACATGAAGCGAAACCCATCCATTGAGAAGAAAAGTTCATTTATTGTCACTCTTGCCTTCGAAAGCGTTATTACTGGCTTTAAATGGATTTATAATCTCATTATTGATTTTAAGTTGAATTTTCATATAACTTTGGTTAAAACAGAATATAATTGAATGTTTGCCTCGAGAAACGTGACGCGAAAGCCATCCATTGACAACAAAAGTCTATTTATAGTCACTCAAGCCTTCGGAAGCCTTATTACTCGCTTTAAATACTTTTATAGTCTCATTATTGATTTTAAGTTGAATATTCTTACATTTTTGGTAAACAAAGATTATAGTTGAATGTTTGCCTCGGGAAACATGAAGCCAAAGCCATTTATTGACAAGAAACGTTCATTTATAGTCACTCATTCCTTGGAAAACGTTGTTATTGGTTTTAAATGGATTTATAATCTCATTATTGATTTTAAGTTGAATTTTCTTATAATTTTGGTTAAAACAAAATATAATTGAATGTTTACCTCGAGAAACATGACGCGAAAGCCATTCATTGACAACAAAAGTTTACTTATAGTCACTCATGTTTTCGGAAGCCTTATTACTCGCTTTAAATGCTTTTATAGTCTCAAAATTGATTTTAAGTTGAATTTTATTACATTTTTCATTAAAACAGATTATAATTGAATGTTTGCCTCAGAAAACATGAAGCGAAACCCATCCATTGAGAAGAAAAGTTCATTTATTGTCACCCCTGCCTTCGAAAGAGTTATTACTGGCTTTAAATGGATTTATAATCTCATTATTGATTTTAAGTTGAATTTTCTTATAACTTTGGTTAAAACAGAATATAATTGAATGTTTACCTCGAGAAACGTGACGCGAAAGCCATCCATTGACAACAAAAGTTTATTTATAGTCACTTATGCCTTCGGAAGCCTTATTACTCGCTTTAAATGCTTTTATAGTCTCAAAACTGATTTTAAGTTGAATTTTATTACATTTTTCGTTAAAACAGATTATATATGAATGTTTGCCTCAGAAAACATGAAGCAAAACCCATCCATTGAGAAGAAAAGTTCATTTATTGTCACTCCTGCCTTCGAAAGCGTTATTACTGGCTTTAAATGGATTTATAATCTCATTATTGATTTTAGGTTGAATTTTCTTATAACTTTGGTTAAAACAGAATATAATTGAATGTTTGCCTCGAGAAACGTGACGCGAAAGCCATCCATTGACAACAAAAGTTTATTTATAGTCACTCAAGCCTTCGGAAGCCTTATTACTCGCTTTAAATACTTTTATAGTCTCATTATTGATTTTAAGTTGAATATTCTTACATTTTTGGTTAACAAAGATTATAATTGAATGATTGCCTCGGGAAACATGAAGCGAAAGCCATTTATTGACAAGAAAAGTTCATTTATAGTCACTCAGTCCTTTGAAAATGTTATTATTGGTTTTAAATGGATTTATAATCTCATTAGTGATTTTAGGTTGAATTTTCTTATAATTTCGATTAAAACAGAATATAATTGAATGTTTGCCTCTAGAAACGTGACGCGAAAGCCATCCACTGACAACAAAAGTTTATTTATAGTCACTCATGCCTTTGAAAGCCTTATTACTCGCTTTAAATACTTTTATAGTCTCATTATTGGTTTTAATTTGAATATTCTTACATTTTTGGTTAAGAAAGATTATAATTGAATGTTTGCCTCGGGAAACATGAAGCGAAAGCCATTTATTGTCAAAAAAAGTTCATTTATAGTCACTCATTCCTGTGAAAGCGTTATTATTGGGTTTAAATGGATTTATAATCTCATTATTGATTTTAAGTTGAATATTTTTATAATTTTGGTTAAAACAGAATATAATTGAATGTTTGCGTTTAGAAACGTGACGCGAAAGCTATCCATTGACAACAAAAATTTATTTATAGTCATTCATGCCTTCGGAAGCCTTATTACTCGCTTTAAATGCTTTTATAGCCTCAAAATTGATTTTAAGTTGAATGTTCTTACATTTTTCATTAAACCAGATTATAATTGAATGTTTGCCTCAGAAAACATAAAGCAAAACCCATCCATTGAGAAGATAAGTTCATTTATTGTCACTCCTGCCTTCGAAAGCATTAATACTGGCTTTAAATGGATTTATAATCTCATTATTGATTTTAAGTTGAATTTTCTTATAATTTTGGTTAAAACAGAATATAATTGAATGTTTTCCTCGTGAAACGTGACGCGAAAGCCATCCATTTACAACAAAAGTTTATTTATAGTCACTCATGCCTTCGGAAGCCTTATTACTCGCTTTAAATGCTTTTATAGTCTCAAAATTGATTTTAAGTTGAATTTTATTACATTTTTCATTAAAACATATTATAATTGAATGTTTGCCTCAGAGAACATGAAGCGATACCCATCCATTGAGAAGAAAAGTTCAATTATTGTCACTCTTGCCATCGAAAGCGTTATTACTGGCTTTAAATTGATTTATAATCTCATTATTGATTTTAAGTTGAATTTTCATATAACGTTGGTTAAAACAGAATATAATTGAATTTTGGCCTCAAGAAACGTGACGCGAAAGCCATCCATTGACAACAAAAGTTTATTTATAGTCACTCATGCCTTCGGAAGCCTTATTACTCGCTTTAAATACTTTTATAGTCTCATTATTGATTTTAAGTTGAATATTCTTACATTTTTGGTTAACAAAGATTATAATTGAATGTTTGCTTCGGGAAACATGAAGCGAAAGCCATTTATTGACAAAAAAAGTTCATTTATAGTCACTCATTCCTTTGAAAGCGTTATTATTGGTTTTAAATGGATTTATAATCTCATTATTGATTTTAAGTTGAATTTTCTTATAATTTTGGTTAAAACAGAATATAATTGATTGTTTGCCTTGAGAAACGTGACACGAAAGCCATCCATTGACAACAAAAGTTTATTTATAGTCACTCATGCCTTCGGAAGCCTTATTACTCGCTTTAAATACTTTTATAATCTCATTATTGATTTTAAGTTGAATATTCTTACATTTTTGGTTAACAAAGATTATAATTGAATGTTTGCCTCGGGAAACATGAAGTGAAAGCCATTTATTGACAAGAAAATTTCATTTATAGTCACTCATTCCTTTGAAAGCGTTATTATTGGTTTTAAATTGATTTATAATCTCATTATTGATTTTAAGTTGAATTTTCTTATAATTTTGGTTAAAACAGAATATAATTGATTGTTTGCCTTGAGAAACGTGACGCGAAAGCCATCCATTGACAACAAAAGTTTATTTATAGTCACTCATGCCTTCGGAAGCCTTATTACTCGCTTTAAATGTTTTTATAGTCTCAAAATTGATTTTAAGTTGAATTTTCTTACATTTTTCATTAAACCAGGTTATAATTGAATGTTTGCCTAAGAAAACATAAAGTGGAACCCATCCATTGAGAAGAAAAGTTCATTTATTGTCACTCCTGCCTTCGAAAGCATTATTACTGGCTTTAAATGGATTTATAATCTCATTATTGATTTTAAGTTGAATTTTCTTTTAATTTTGGTTAAAATAGAATATAATTGAATGTTTGCCGCAAGAAACGTGACGCGAAAGCCTTCCATTGACAACAAAAGTTTATTTATAGTCACTCATGCCTTCGGAAGCCTTATTACTCGCTTTAAATGCTTTTATAGTCTCAAAATTGATTTTAAGTTGAATTTTATTACATTTTTCATTAAAACATATTGTAATTGAATGTTTGCCTCAGAAAACATGAAGCGACACCCATCCATTGAGAAGAAAAGTTCAATTATTGTCACTCTTGCCTTCGAAAGCGTTATTACTGGCTTTAAATGGATTTATAATCTCATTATTGATTTTAAGTTGAATTTTCATATAACGTTGGTTAAAACAGAATATAATTGAATGTTTGCCTCAAGAAACGTGACGCGAAAGCCATCCATTGAAAACAAAAGTTTATTTATAGTCACTTAAGCCTTCGAAAGCCCTATTACTCGCTTTAAATACTTTTATAGTCTCATTACTGATTTTAAATTGAATATTCTTACATTTTTGGTTAAGAAAGATTATAATTGAATGTTTGCCTCGGGAAACATGAAGCGAAAGCCATTTATTGACAAGAAAGGTTCATTTATAGTCACTCAATCGTTTGAAAGCGTTATTACTGGCTTTAAATGGATTTATAATCTCATTATTGATTTTAAGTTGAATTTTCTTATAATTTTAGTTAAAACAGAATATAATTGAAATTTTACCTCGAGAAACGTGATGCGAAAGCCATCCGTTGACAACAATCGTTTATTTATAGTCATTCATGCCTTCGGAAGCCTTATTACTCGCTTTAAATGCTTTTATAGACTCAAAATTGATTTTAAGTTGAATTTTATTACATTTTTCATTAAAACAGATTATAATTGAATGTTTGCCTCAGAAAACATGAAGCGAAACCCATCCATTGAGAAGAAAAGTTCATTTATTGTCACTCTTGCCTTCGAAAGCGTTATCACTAGCTTGAAATGGATTTATAATCTCATTATTGATTTTAAGTTGAATTTTCTTATAACTTTGGTTAAAACAGAATATAATTGAATGTTTGCCTCGAGAAACGTGAGGCGAAAGCCATCCATTGATAACAAAAGTTTATTTATAGTCACTCAAGCCTTCGGAAGCCTTATTACTCGCTTTAAATACTTTTATAGTCTCATTATTGATTTTAAGTTGAATATTCTTACATTTTTGGTTAACAAAGATTATAATTGAATGTTTGCCTCGGGAAACATGAAGCGAAAGCCATTTATTGACAAGAAAAGTTCATTTATAGTCACTCAGTCCTTTGAAAACGTTATTATTGGTTTTAAATGGATTTATAATCTCATTAGTGATTTTAAGTTGAATTTTCTTATAATTTTGGTTAAAACAGAATAAAATTGAATGTTTGCCTCGAGAAACGTGACGCGAAAGCCATCCATTGACAACAAAAGTTTATTTATAGTCACTCATGCCTTCGAAAGCCTTATTACTCGCTTTAAATACTTTTATAGTCTCATTATTGGTTTTAAGTTGAATATTCTTACATTTTTGGTTAAGAAAGATTATAATTGAATGTTTGCCTCAGGAAACATGAAGCGAAAGCCATTTATTGACAAAAAAAGTTCATTTATAGTCACAATTCCTTTGAAAGCGTTATTATTGGTTTTAAATTGATTTATAATCTCATTATTGATTTTAAGTTGAATTTTCTTATAATTTTGGTTAAAACAGAATATAATTGATTGTTTGCCTTGAGAAACGTGACGCGAAAGCCATCCATTGACAACAAAAGTTTATTTATAGTCACTCATGCCTTCGGAAGCCTTATTACTCGCTTTAAAAACTTTTATAATCTCATTATTGATTTTAAGTTGAATATTCTTACATTTTTGGTTAACAAAGATTATAATTGAATGTTTGCCTCGGGAAACATGAAGCCAAAGCCATTTATTGACAAGAAAAGTTCATTTATAGTCACTCAGTCATTTCAAAACGTTATTATTGGTTTTAAATGGATTTATAATCTCATTAGTGATTTTAAGTTGAATTTTCTTATAATTTTGGTTAAAACAGAATATAATTGAATGTTTGCCTCGAGAAACGTGACGCGAAAGCCATCCATTGACAACAAAAGTTTATTTATAGTCACTCATGCCTTCGAAAGCCTTATTACTCGCTTTAAATACTTTTATAGTCTCATTATTGGTTTTAGGTTGAATATTCTTACATTTTTGGTTAAGAAAGATTATAATTGAATGTTTGCCTCGGGAAACATGAAGCGAAAGCCATTTATTGACAAAAAAAGTTCATTTATAGTCACTCATTCCTTTGAAAGCGTTATTATTGGTTTTAAATTGATTTATAATCTCATTATTGATTTTAAGTTGAATTTTCTTATAATTTTGGTTAAAACAGAATATAATTGATTGTTTGCCTTGAGAAACGTGACGCGAAAGCCATCCATTGACAACAAAAGTTTATTTATAGTCACTCATGCCTTCGGAAGCCTTATTACTCGCTTTAAATACTTTTATAATCTCATTATTGATTTTAAGTTGAATATTCTTACATTTTTGGTTAACAAAGATTATAATTGAATGTTTGCCTCGGGAAACATGAAGTGAAAACCATTTATTGACAAGAAAATTTCATTTATAGTCACTCATTCCTTTGAAAGCGTTATTATTGGTTTTAAATTGATTTATAATCTCATTATTGATTTTAAGTTGAATTTTCTTATAATTTTGGTTAAAACAGAATATAATTGAATGTTTTCCTCGTGAAACGTGACGCGAAAGCCATCCATTGACAACAAAAGTTTATTTATAGTCACTCATGCCTTCGGAAGCCTTATTACTCGCTTTAAATACTTTTATAATCTCATTATTGATTTTAAGTTGAATATTCTTACATTTTTGGTTAACAAAGATTATAATTGAATGTTTGCCTCGGGAAACATGAAGTGAAAGCCATTTATTGACAAGAAAATTTCATTTATAGTCACTCATTCCTTTGAAAGCGTTATTATTGGTTTTAAATTGATTTATAATCTCATTATTGATTTTAAGTTGAATTTTCTTATAATTTTGGTTAAAACAGAATATAATTGAATGTTTTCCTCGTGAAACGTGACGCGAAAGCCATCCATTGACAACAAAAGTTTATTTATAGTCACTCATGCCTTCGGAAGCCTTATTACTCGCTTTAAATGCTTTTATAGTCTCAAAATTGATTTTAAGTTGAATTTTATTACATTTTTCATTAAAACATATTATAATTGAATGTTTGCCTCAGAGAACATGAAGCGACACCCATCCATTGAGAAGAAAAGGTCAATTATTGTCACTCTTGCCATCGAAAGCGTTATTACTGGCTTTAAATTGATTTATAATCTCATTATTGATTTTAAGTTGAATTTTCATATAACGTTGGTTAAAACAGAATATAATTGAATTTTGGCCTCAAGAAACGTGACGCGAAAGCCATCCATTGACAACAAAAGTTTATTTATAGTCACTCATGCCTTCAGAAGCCTTATTACTCGCTTTAAATACTTTTATAGTCTCATTATTGATTTTAAGTTGAATATTCTTACATTTTTTGTTAACAAAGATTATAATTGAATGTTTGCCTCGGGAAACATGAAGCGAAAGCCATTTATTGACAAAAAAAGTTCATTTATAGTCACTCATTCCTTTGAAAGCGTTATTATTGGTTTTAAATGGATTTATAATCTCATTATTGATTTTAAGTTGAATTTTCTTATAATTTTGGTTAAAATAGAATATAATTGATTGTTTACCTTGAGAAACGTGACGCGAAAGCCATCAATTGACAACAAAAGTTTATTTATAGTCACTCATGCCTTCGGAAGCCTTATTACTCGCTTTAAATACTTTTATAATCTCATTATTGATTTTAAGTTGAATATTCTTACATTTTTGGTTAACAAAGATTATAATTGAATGTTTGCCTCGGGAAACATAAAGTGAAAGCCATTTATTGACAAGAAAATTTCATTTATAGTCACTCATTCCTTTGAAAGCGTTATTATTGGTTTTAAATTGATTTATAATCTCATTATTGATTTTAAGTTGAATTTTCTTATAATTTTGGTTAAAACAGAATATAATTGATTGTTTACCTTGAGAAACGTGACGCAAAAGCCATCCATTGACAACAAAAGTTTATTTATAGTCACTCATGCCTTCGGAAGCCTTATTACTCGCTTTAAATGCTTTTATAGTCTCAAAATTGATTTTAAGTTGAATTTTATTACATTTTTCATTAAACCAGATTATAATTGAATGTTTGCTTCAGAAAATATGAAGTGAAACCCATCCATTGAGAAGAAAAGTTCATTTATTGTCACTCCTGCTTTCGAAAGCGTTATTACTGGCTTTAAATGGATTTATAATCTCATTATTGATTTTAGGTTGAATTTTCTTATAACTTTGGTTAAAACAGAATATAATTGAATGTTTGCCTCGAGAAACGTGACGCGAAAGCCATCCATTGACAACAAAAGTTTATTTATAGTCACTCATGCCTTCGGAAGTCTTATTACTCGCTTTAAATGCTTTTATAGTCTCAAAATTGATTTTAAGTTGAATTTTATTACATTTTTCGTTAAAACAGATTATATATGAATGTTTGCCTCAGAAAACATGAAGCGAAACCCATCCATTGAGAAGAAAAGTTCATTTATTGTCACTCCTGCCTTCGAAAGCGTTATTACTGGCTTTAAATGGATTTATAATCTCATTATTGATTTTAGGTTGAATTTTCTTATAACTTTGGTTAAAACAGAATATAATTGAATGTTTGCCTCGAGAAACGTGACGCGAAAGCCATCCATTGACTACAAAAGTTTATTTATAGTCACTCAAGCCTTCGGAAGCCTTATTACTCGCTTTAAATACTTTTATAGTCTCATTATTGATTTTAAGTTAAATATTCTTACATTTTTGGTTAAGAAAGATTATAATTGATTGATTGCCTCGGGAAACATGAAGCGAAAGCCATTTATTGACAAGAAAAGTTCATTTATAGTCACTCAGTCCTTTGAAAACGTTATTATTGGTTTTAAATGGATTTATAATCTCATTAGTGATTTTAAGTTGAATTTTCTTATAATTTCGATTAAAACAGAATATAATTAAATGTTTGCCTCTAGAAACGTGACGCGAAAGCCATCCACTGACAACAAAAGTTTATTTATAGTCACTCATGCCTTCGAAAGCCTTATTACTCGCTTTAAATACTTTTATAGTCTCATTATTGGTTTTAAGTTGAATATTCTTACATTTTTGGTTAAGAAAGATTATAATTGAATGTTTGCCTCGGGAAACATGAAGCGAAAGCCATTTATTGTCAAAAAAAGTTCATTTATAGTCACTCATTCCTGTGAAAGCGTTATTATTGGGTTTAAATGGATTTATAATCTCATTATTGATTTTAAGTTAAATATTTTTATAATTTTGGTTAAAACAGAATATAATTGAATGTTTGCGTTTAGAAACGTGACGCGAAAGCCATCCATTGACAACAAAAGTTTATTTATAGTCATTCATGCCTTCGGAAGCCTTATTACTCGCTTTAAAAGCTTTTATAGTCTCAAAATTGATTTTAAGTTGAATTTTCTTACATTTTTCATTAAACCAGATTATAATTGAATGTTTGCCTCAGAAAACATGAAGCAAAACCCATCCATTGAGAAGATAAGTTCATTTATTGTCACTCCTGCCTTCGAAAGCATTAATACTGGCTTTAAATGGATTTATAATCTCATTATTGATTTTAAGTTGAATTTTCTTATAATTTTGGTTAAAACAGAATATAATTGAATGTTTGCCTCGTGAAACGTGACGCGAAAGCCATCCATTGACAACAAAAGTTTATTTATAGTCACTCATGCCTTCGGAAGCCTTATTACTCGCTTTAAATGCTTTTATAGTCTCAAAATTGATTTTAAGTTGAATTTTATTACATTTTTCATTAAAACATATTATAATTGAATGTTTGCCTCAGAAAACATGAAGCGACACCCATCCATTGAGAAGAAAAGTTCAATTATTGTCACTCTTGCCATCGAAAGCGTTATTACTGGCTTTAAAATGATTTATAATCTCATTATTGATTTTAAGTTGAATTTTCATATAACGTTGGTTAAAACAGAATATAATTGAATGTTTGCCTCAAGAAACGTGACGCGAAAGCCATCCATTGACAACAAAAGTTTATTTATAGTCACTCATGCCTTCGGAAGCCTTATTACTCGCTTTAAATACTTTTATAGTCTCATTATTGATTTTAAGTTGAATATTCTTACATTTTTGGTTAACAAAGATTATAATTGAATGTTTGCCTCGGGAAACATGAAGCGAAAGCCATTTATTGACAAGAAAAGTTAGTTTATAGTCACTCATTCCTTTGAAAACGTTGTTATTGGTTTTAAATGGATTTATAATCTCATTATTGATTTTAAGTTGTATTTTTCTATAATTTTGGTTAAAACAGAATTTAGTTGAATGTTTGCCTCGAGAAACGTGACGCGAAAGCCATCCATTGACAACAAAAGTTTATTTATAGTCAATCATGCCTTCGAAAGCCCTATTACTCGCTTTAAATACTTTTATAGTCTCATTACTGATTTTAAATTGAATATTCTTACATTTTTGGTTAAGAAAGATTATAATTGACTGTTTACCTCGGGAAACATGAAGCGAAAGCCATTTATTGACAAGAAAAGTTCATTTATAGTCACTCAATCGTTTGAAAGCGTTATTATTGGTTGTAAATGGATTTATAATCTCATTATTGATTTTAAGTTGAATTTTCTTATAATTTTAGTTAAAACAGAAAATAATTGAAATTTTACCTCGAGAAACGTGATGCGAAAGCCATCCATTGACAACAATCGTTTATTTATAGTCACTCATGCCTTCGGAAGCCTTATTACTCGCTTTAAATGCTTTTATAGTCTCAAAATTGATTTTAAGTTGAATTTTATTACAGTTTTCATTAAAACAGATTATAATTGAATGTTTGCCTCAGAAAACATGAAGCGAAACCCATCCATTGAGAAGAAAAGTTCATTTATTGTCACTCCTGCCTTCGAAAGCGTTATTACTGGCTTTAAATGGATTTATAATCTCATTATTGATTTTAAGTTGAATTTTCTTATAACTTTGGTTAAAACAAAGTCTAATTAAATGTTTTCCTCGAGAAACGTGACGCGAAAGCCATCCATTGACAACAAAAGTTTATTTATAGTCACTCATGCCTTCGAAAGCCTTATTACTCGCTTTAAATGCTTTTATAGTCTCAAAATTGATTTTAAGTTGAATTTTATTACATTTTTCATTAAAACAGATTATAATTGAATGTTTGCCTCAGAAAACATGAAGCGAAACCCATCCATTGAGAAGAAAAGTTCATTTATTGTCACTCCTGCCTTCGAAAGCGTTATTACTAGCTTTAAATGGATTTATAATCGCATTATTGATTTTAAGTTGAATTTTCTTATAATTTTGGTTAAAACAGAATATAATTGAATGTTTGC
Organism: Theobroma cacao; assembly: GCF_053813885.1. NCBI lineage: Eukaryota > Viridiplantae > Streptophyta > Magnoliopsida > Malvales > Malvaceae > Theobroma > Theobroma cacao. Next base: position 29,256,240 of record NC_142647.1, read on the forward strand.
CTCGAGAAACGTGACGTGAAAGCCATCCATTGACAACAAAAGTTTATTTATAGTCACTCAAGCCTTCGGAAGCCTTATTACTCGCTTTAAATACTTTGATAGTCTCATTATTGATTTTAAGTTGAATATTCTTACATTTTTGGTTAGCAAAGATTACAATTGAATGTTTGCCTCGGGAAACATGAAGCGAAAGCCATTTATTGACAAGAAAAGTTCATTTATAGTCACTCAGTCCTTTGAAAACGTTATTATTGGTTTTAAATGGATTTATAATCTCATTAGTGATTTTAAGTTGAATTTTCTTATAATTTTGGTTAAAACAGAATATAATTGAATGTTTGCCTTGAGAAACGTGATGCGAAAGCCATCCATTGGCAACAAAAGTTTATTTATAGTCACTCATGCCTTCGAAAGCCTTATTACTCGCTTTAAATACTTTTATAGTCTCATTATTGGTTTTAAGTTGAATATTCTTACATTTTTGGTTAAGAAAGATTATAATTGAATGTTTGCCTCGGGAAACATGAAGCGACACCCATCCATTGAGAAGAAAAGTTCATTTATGGTCACTCATTCCTTTGAAAGCGTTATTATTGGTTTGAAATGGATTTATAATCTCATTATTGATTTTAAGTTGAATATTTTTATAATTTTGGTTAAAACAGAATATAATTGAATGTTTGCCTTTAGAAACGTGACGCGAAAGCCATCCGTTGACAACAAAAGTTTATTTATAGTCATTCATGCCTTCGGAAGCCTTATTACTCGCTTTAAATGCTTTTATAGTCTCAAAATTGATTTTAAGTTGAATTTTCTTACATTTTTCATTAAACCAGATTATAATTGAATGTTTGCCTCAGAAAACATGAAGCAAAACCCATCCATTGAGAAGAAAAGTTCATTTATTGTCACTCCTGCCTTCGAAAGCATTATTACTGGCTTTAAATGGATTTATAATCTCATTATTGATTTTAAGTTGAATTTTCTTATAATTTTGGTTAAAACAGAATATAATTGAATGTTTACCTCGTGAAACGTGACGCGAAAGCCATCCATTGACAACAAAAGTTTATTTATAGTCACTCATGCCTTCGGAAGCCTTATTACTCGTTTTAAATGCTTTTATAGTCTCAAAATTGATTTTAAGTTGAATTTTATTACATTTTTCATTAAAACATATTGTAATTGAATGTTTGCCTCAGAAAACATGAAGCGACACCCATCCATTGAGAAGAAAAGTTCAATTATTGTCACTCTTGCCTTCGAAAGCGTTATTACTGGCTTTAAATGTATTTATAATCTCATTATTGATTTTAAGTTGAATTTTCATATAACGTTGGTTAAAACAGAATATAATTGAATGTTTGCCTCAAGAAACGTGACGCGAAAGCCATCCATTGAAAACAAAAGTTTATTTATAGTCACTTAAGCCTTCGAAATCCCTATTACTCGCTTTAAATACTTTTATAATCTCATTACTGATTTTAAATTGAATATTCTTACATTTTTGGTTAAGAAAGATTATAATTGAATGTTTGCCTCGGGAAACATGAAGCGAAAGCCATTTATTGACAAGAAAAGTTCATTTATAGTCACTCAATCGTTTGAAAGCGTTATTATTGGTTGTAAATGGATTTATAATCTCATTATTGATTTTAAGTTGAATTTTCTTATAATTTTAGTTAAAACAGAATATAATTGAAATTTTACCTCGAGAAACGTGATGCGAAAGCCATCCGTTGACAACAATCGTTTATTTATAGTCATTCATGCCTTCGGAAGCCTTATTACTCGCTTTAAATGCTTTTATAGACTCAAAATTGATTTTAAGTTGAATTTTATTACATTTTTCATTAAAACAGATTATAATTGAATGTTTGCCTCAGAAAACATGAAGCGAAACCCATCCATTGAGAAGAAAAGTTCATTTATTGTCACTCCTGCCTTCGAAAGCGTTATTACTGGCTTTAAATGGATTTATAATCTCATTATTGATTTTAAGTTGAATTTTCTTATAACTTTGGTTAAAACAGAATATAATTGAATGTTTACCTCGAGAAACATGACGCGAAAGCCATCCATTGACAACAAAAGTTTATTTATAGTCACTCATGCCTTCGGAAGCCTTATTACTCGCTTTAAATGCTTTTATAGTCTCAAAATTGATTTTAAGTTGAATTTTATACCATTTTTCATTAAAACAGATTATAATTGAATGTTTGCCTCAGAAAACATGAAGCGAAACCCATCCATTGAGAAGAAAAGTTCATTTATTGTCACTCCTGCCTTCGAAAGCGTTATTACTGGCTTTAAATGGATTTATAATCTCATTATTGATTTTAAGTTGAATTTTCTTATAACTTTGGTTAAAACAGAATATAATTGAATGTTTGCCTCTAGAAACGTGACGCGAAAGCCATCCATTGACAACAAAAGTTTATTTATAGTCACTCAAGCCTTCGGAAGCCTTATTACTCGTTTTAAATACTTTTATAGTCTCATTATTGATTTTAAGTTGAATATTCTTACATTTTTGGTTAACAAAGATTATAATTGAATGTTTGCCTCGGGAAACATGAAGCGAAAGCCATTTATTGACAAGAAAAGTTCATTTATAGTCACTCAGTCCTTTGAAAACGTTATTATTGGTTTTAAATGGATTTATAATCTCATTAGTGATTTTAAGTTGAATTTTCTTATAATTTTGGTTAAAACAGAATATAATTGAATGTTTGCCTCGAGAAACGTGACGTGAAAGCCATTCATTGACAACAAAAGTTTACTTATAGTCACTCATGTTTTCGGAAGCCTTATTACTCGCTTTAAATGCTTTTATAGTCTCAAAATTGATTTTAAGTTGAATTTTATTACATTTTTCATTAAAACAGATTATAATTGAATGTTTGCCTCAGAAAACATGAAGCGAAACCCATCCATTGAGAAGAAAAGTTCATTTATTGTCACCCCTGCCTTCGAAAGAGTTATTACTGGCTTTAAATGGATTTATAATCTCATTATTGATTTTAAGTTGAATTTTCTTATAACTTTGGTTAAAACAGAATATAATTGAATGTTTACCTCGAGAAACATGACGCGAAAGCCATCCATTGACAACAAAAGTTTATTTATAGTCACTCATGCCTTCGGAAGCCTTATTACTCGCTTTAAATGCTTTTATAGTCTCAAAATTGATTTTAGGTTGAATTTTATACCATTGTTCATTAAAACAGATTATAATTGAATGTTTGCCTCAGAAAACATGAAGCGAAACCCATCCATTGAGAAGAAAAGTTCATTTATTGTCACTCCTGCCTTCGAAAGCATTATTACTGGCTTTAAATGGATTTATAATCTCATTATTGATTTTAAGTTGAATTTTCTTATAATTTTGGTTAAAACAGAATATAATTGAATGTTTACCTCGAGAAACGTGACGCGAAAGCCATCCATTGACAACAAAAGTTTATTTATAGTCACTTATGCCTTCGGAAGCCTTATTACTCGCTTTAAATGCTTTTATAGTCTCAAAATTGATTTTAAGTTGAATTTTATTACATTTTTCATTAAAACAGATTATAATTGAATGTTTGCCTCAGAAAACATGAAGCGAAACCCATCCATTGAGAATAAAAGTTCATTTATTGTCACTCCTGCCTTCGAAAGCGTTATTACTAGCTTTAAATGGATTTATAATCGCATTATTGATTTTAAGTTGAATTTTCTTATAATTTTGGTTAAAACAGAATATAATTGAATGTTTGCCTCGAGAAACATGACGCGAAAGCCATCCATTGACAACAAAAGTTTATTTATAGTCACTCAAGCCTTCGGAAGCCTTATTACTCGCTTTAAATACTTTTATAGTCTCATTATTGATTTTAAGTTGAATATTCTTACATTTTTGGTTAACAAAGATTATAATTGAATGTTTGACTCGGGAAACATGAAGCGAAAGCCATTTATTGACAAGAAAAGTTTTATTTATAGTCACTCATTCCTTTGAAAACGTTGTTATTGGTTTTAAATGGATTTATCATCTCATTATTGATTTTAAGTTGAATTTTCTTATAATTTTGGTTAAAACTGAATTTAATTGAATGTTTGCCTCAAGAAACGTGACGCGAAAGCCATCCATTGACAACAAAAGTTTATTTATAGTCACTCATGCCTTCGAAAGCCCTATTACTCGCTTTAAATACTTTTATAGTCTCATTACTGATTTTAAATTGAATATTCTTACATTTTTGGTTAAGAAAGATTATAATTGAATGTTTGCCTCGGGAAACATGAAGCGAAAGCCATTTATTGACAAGAAAAGTTCATTTATAGTCACTCTTGCCTTCGAAAGCGTTATTACTAGGTTTAAATGGATTTACAATCTCATTATTGATTTTAAGTTGAATTTTCTTATAACTTTGGTTAAAACAGAATCTAATTAAATGTTTTCCTCGAGAAACGTGACGCGAAAGCCATCCATTGACAACAAAAGTTTATTTATAGTCACTCATGCCTTCGGAAGCCTTATTACTCGCTTTAAATGCTTTTATAGTCTCAAAATTGATTTGAAGTTGAATTTTATTACATTTTTCATTAAAACGGATTATAATTGAATGTTTGCCTCAGAAAACATGAAGCGAAACCCATCCATTGAGAAGAAAAGTTCATTTATTGTCACTCTTGCCTTCGAAAGCGTTATTACTAGCTTTAAATGGATTTACAATCTCATTATTGATTTTAAGTTGAATTTTCTTATAACTTTGGTTAAAACAGAATCTAATTAAATGTTTTCCTCAAGAAACGTGACGCGAAAGCCATCCATTGACAAGAAAAGTTTATTTATAGTCACTCATGCCTTCGGAAGCCTTATTACTCGCTTTAAATGCTTTTATAGTCTCAAAATTGATTTGAAGTTGAATTTTATTACATTTTTCAATAAAACAGATTATAATTGAATGTTTGCCTCAGAAAACATGAAGCGAAACCCATCCATTGAGAAGAAAAGTTCATTTATTGTCACTCCTGCTTTCGAAAGCGTTATTACTAGCTTTAAATGGATTTATAATCTCATTATTGATTTTAAGTTGAATTTTCTTATAACTTTGGTTAAAACAGAATATAATTGAATGTTTACCTCGAGAAACGTGACGCGAAAGCTATCCATTGACAACAAAAGTTTATTTATAGTCACTTATGCCTTCGGAAGCCTTATTACTCGCTTTAAATGCTTTTATAGTCTCAAAACTGATTTTAAGTTGAATTTTATTACATTTTTCGTTAAAACAGATTATATATGAATGTTTGCCTCAGAAAACATGAAGCGAAACCCATCCATTGAGAAGAAAAGTTCATTTATTGTCACTCCTGCCTTCGAAAGCGTTATTACTGGCTTTAAATGGATTTATAATCTCATTATTGATTTTAGGTTGAATTTTCTTATAACTTTGGTTAAAACAGAATATAATTGAATGTTTGCCTCGAGAAACGTGACGCGAAAGCCATCCATTGACAAGAAAAGTTTATTTATAGTCACTCATGCCTTCGGAAGCCTTATTACTCGCTTTAAATGCTTTTACAGTCTCAAAATTGATTTTAAGTTGAATTTTATTACATTTTTCATTAAAACAGATTATAATTGAATGTTTGCCTCAGAAAACATGAAGCGAAACCCATCCATTGAGAAGAAAAGTTTTATTTATAGTCACTCATTCCTCTGAAAACGTTGTTATTGGTTTTAAATGGATTTATAATCTCATTATTGATTTTAAGTTGAATTTTCTTATAACTTTGGTTAAAACAGAATATAATTGAATGTTTGCCTCGAGAAACGTGACGCGAAAGCCATCCATTGACAACAAAAGTTTATTTATAGTCACTCAAGCCTTCGGAAGCCTTATTACTCGCTTTAAATACTTTTATAGTCTCATTATTGATTTTAAGTTGAATATTCTTACATTTTTGGTTAACAAAGATTATAATTGAATGTTTGCCTCGGGAAACATGAAGCGAAAGCCATTTATTGACAAGAAAAGTTCATTTATAGTCACTCAGTCCTTTGAAAACGTTATTATTGGTTTTAAATGGATTTATAATCTCATTAGTGATTTTAAGTTGAATTTTCTTATAATTTTGGTTAAAACAGAATATAATTGAATGTTTTCCTCGAGAAACGTGACGCGAAAGCCATCCATTGACAACAAAAGTTTATTTATAGTCACTCAAGCCTTCGGAAGCCTTATTACTCGCTTTAAATACTTTTATAGTCTCATTATTGATTTTAAGTTGAATATTCTTACATTTTTGGTTAACAAAGATTATAATTGAATGTTTGACTCGGGAAACATGAAGCGAAAGCCATTTATTGACAAGAAAAGTTTTATTTATAGTCACTCATTCCTCTGAAAACGTTGTTATTGGTTTTAAATGGATTTATCATCTCATTATTGATTTTAAATTGAATTTTCTTATAATTTTGGTTAAAACTGAATTTAATTGAATGTTTGCCTCAAGAAACGTGACGCGAAAGCCATCCATTGACAACAAAAGTTTATTTATAGTCACTCATGCCTTCGAAAGCCCTATTACTCGCTTTAAATACTTTTATAGTCTCATTACTGATTTTAAATTCAATATTCTTACATTTTTGGTTAAGAAAGATTATAATTGAATGTTTGCCTCAGAAAACATGAAGCGAAACCCATCCATTGAGAAGAAAAGTTCATTTGTTGTCACTCCTGCCTTCGAAAGCGTTATTACTGGCTTTAAATAGATTTATAATCTCATTATGATTTTAAGTTGAATTTTCTTATAATTTTAGTTAAAACAGAATATAATTGAAATTTTACCTCGAGAAACGTGATGCGAAAGCCATCCATTGACAACAATCGTTTATTTATAGTCACTCATGCCTTCGGAAGCGTTATTACTCGCTTTAAATGCTTTTATAGTCTCAAAATTGATTTTAAGTTGAATTTTATTACATTTTTCATTAAAACAGACTATAATTGAATGTTTGCCTCAGAAAACATGAAGCGAAACCCATCCATTGAGTAGAAAAGTTCATTTATTGTCACTCTTGCCTTCGAAAGCGTTATTACTGGCTTTAAATGGATTTATAATCTCATTATTGATTTTAAGTTGAATTTTCATATAACTTTGGTTAAAACAGAATATAATTGAATGTTTACCTCGAGAAACGTGACGCGAAAGCCATCCATTGACAACAAAAGTTTATTTATAGTCACTCATGCCTTCGAAAGCCCAATTACTCGCTTTAAATACTTTTATAGTCTCATTACTGATTTTAAATTGAATATTCTTACATTTTTGGTTAAGAAAGATTATAATTGAATGTTTGCCTCGGGAAACATGAAGCGAAAGCCATTTATTGACAAGAAAAGTTCATTTATAGTCACTCAATCGTTTGAAAGCGTTATTATTGGTTTTAAATGGATTTATAATCTCATTATTTATTTTAAGTTGAATTTTCTTATAATTTTAGTTAAAACAGAATATAATTGAAATTTTACCTCGAGAAACATGATGCGAAAGCCATCCATTGACAACAATCGTTTATTTATAGTCACTCATGCCTTCGGAAGCCTTATTACTCGCTTTAAATGCTTTTATAGTCTCAAAATTGATTTTAAGTTGAATTTTATTACATTTTTCATTAAAACATATTATAATTCATTGTTTGACTCAGAAAACATGAAGCGAAACCCATCCATTGAGAAGAAAAGTTCATTTATTGTCACTCCTGCCTTCGAAAGCGTTATTACTAGCTTTAAATGGATTTATAATCTCATTATTGATTTTAAGTTGAATTTTCTTATAACTTTGGTTAACACAGAATTTAATTGAATGTTTACCTCGAGAAACGTGACGCGAAAGCCATCCATTGACAACAAAAGTTTATTTATAGTCACTCATGCCTTCGGAAGCCTTATTACTCGCTTTAAATACTTTTATAGTCTCATTATTGATTTTAAGTTGAATATTCTTACAGTTTTGGTTAACAAAGATTATAATTGAATGTTTGCCTCGGGAAACATGAAGCGAAAGCCATTTATTGACAAGAAAAGTTCATTTATAGTCACTCATTCCTTTGAAAACGTTGTTATTAGTTTTAAATGGATTTATAATCTCATTATTGATTTTAAGTTGAATTTTCTTATAATTTTGGTTAAAACTGAATTTAATTGAATGTTTGCCTCAAGAAACGTGACGCGAAAGCCATCCATTGACAACAAAAGTTTATTTATAGTCACTCATGCCTTCGAAAGCCCTATTACTCGCTTTAAATACTTTTATAGTCTCGTTACTGTTTTTAAGTTGAATATTCTTACATTTTTGGTTAAGAAAGATTATAATTGAATGTTTGCCTCGGGAAACATGAAGCGAAAGCCATTTATTGACAAGAAAAGTTCATTTATAGTCACTCATTCCTTTGAAAACGTTATTATTGGTTTTAAATGGATTTATAATCTCATTATTGATTTTAAGTTGAATTTTCTTATAATTTTGGTTAAAACAGAGTATAATTGAATGTTTGCCTTGAGAAACGTGATACGAAATCCAACCATTGACAACAAAAGCTTATTTATAGTCACTCATGCCTTCGGAAGCCTTATTACTCGCTTTAAATGCTTTTATAGTCTCAATATTGATTTTAAGTTGAATTTTATTACATTTTTCATTAAAACAGATTATAATTGAATGTTTTCCTCCAAAAACATGAAGCGAAAGCCATCCATTGAGAAGAAAAGTTTATTTATTATCACTCATGCCTTCAAAAGCATTATTACTGGCTTTAAATGGATTTATAATCTCATTATTGATTTTAAGTTGAATTTTCTTATAATTTTGGTGAAAATAGAATATAAATGAATGTTTACCTCTAGAAACGTGACGCGAAAGCCATCCATTTACAACAAAAGTTTATTTATAGTCACTCATGCCTTCGGAAGCCTTATTACTCGCTTTAAATGCTTTTATAGTCTCAAAATTGATTTTAAGTTGAATTTTATTACATTTTTCATTAAAACAGATTATAATTGAATGTTTGCCTTAGAAAACATGAAGCGAAACCCATCCATTGAGAAGAAAAGTTCATTTATTGTCACTCCTGCCTTCGAAAGCGTTATTACTAGCTTTAAATGGATTTATAATCGCATTATTGATTTTAAGTTGAATTTTCTTATAATTTTGGTTAAAACAGAATATAATTGAATGTTTGCCTCGAGAAACGTGACGCGAAAGCCATCCATTGACAACAAAAGTTTATTTATAGTCACTCAAGCCTTCGGAAGCCTTATTACTCGCTTTAAATACTTTTATAGTCTCATTATTGATTTTAAGTTGAATTTTCTTATAATTTTGGTTAAAACAAAGATTATAATTGAATGTTTGCCTCGGGAAACATGAAGCGAAAGCCATTTATTGACAAGAAAAGTTCATTTATAGTCACTCATTCTTTTGAAAACGTTGTTATTGGTTTTAAATGGATTTATAATCTCATTATTGATTTTAAGTTGAATTTTCTTATAATTTTGGTTAAAACAGAATATAATTGAATGTTTGCCTCGAGAAACGTGACACGAAAGCCATCCATTGACAAGAAAGTTTATTTATAGTCACTGATGCCTTCGAAAGCCCTATTACTCGCTTTAAATACTTTTTATAGTCTCATTATTGATTTTAAATTGAATATTCTTACATTTTTGGTTAAGAAAGATTATAATTGAATGTTTGCCTCGAGAAACATGAAGCGAAAGCCATTTATTGAAAGAAAAGTCCATTTATAGTCACTCATTCCTTTGAAAACGTTATTATTGGTTTTAAATGGATTTATAATCTCATTATTGATTTTAAGTTGAATTTTCTTATAATTTTTGTTAAAACAGAGTATAATTGAATGTTTGCCTTGAAAAACGTGATACGAAATCCAACCATTGACAACAAAAGCTTATTTATAGTCACTCATGCCTTCGGAAGCCTTATTACTCGCTTTAAATGCTTTTATAGTCTCAATATTGATTTTAAGTTGAATTTTATTACATTTTTCATTAAAACATATTATAATTGAATGTTTTCCTCCAAAAACATGAAGCGAAAGCCATCCATTGAGAAGAAAAGTTTATTTATTATCACTAATGCCTTCAAAAGCATTATTACTGGCTTTAAATGGATTTATAATCTCATTATTGATTTTAAGTTGAATTTTCTTATAATTTTGGTGAAAATAGAATATAAATGAATGTTTGCCTCGAGAAACGTGACGCGAAAGCCATCCATTTACAACAAAAGTTTATTTATAGTCACTCATGCCTTCGGAAGCCTTATTACTCGCTTTAAATGCTTTTATAGTCTCAAAATTGATTTTAAGTAGAATTTTATTACATTTTTTATTAAAACAGATTATAATTGAATGTTTGCCTCAGAAAACATGAAGCGAAACCCATCCATTGAGAAGAAAAGTTCATTTATTGTCACTCCTGCCTTCGAAAGCGTTATTACTAGCTTTAAATGGATTTATAATCGCATTATTGATTTTAAGTTGAATTTTCTTATAATTTTGGTTAAAACAGAATATAATTGAATGTTTGCCTCGAGAAACGTGACGCGAAAGGCATCCATTGACAACAAAAGTTTATTTATAGTCACTCATGCCTTCGAAAGCCCTATTACTCGCTTTAAATACTTTTATAGTCTCATTACTGATTTTAAATTGAATATTCTTACATTTTTGGTTAAGAAAGATTATAATTGATTGTTTGCCTCGGGAAACATGAAGCGAAAGCCATTTATTGACAAGAAAAGTTCATTTATAGTCACTCAATCGTTTGAAAGCATTATTATTGGTTTTAAATGGATTTATAATCTCATTATTGATTTTAAGTTGAATTTTCTTATAATTTTAGTTAAAACAGAATATAATTGAAATTTTACCTCGAGAAACCTGATGCGAAAGCCATCCATTGACAACAATCGTTTATTTATAGTCACTCATGCCTTCGGAAGCCTTATTACTCGCTTTAAATGCTTTTATAGTCTCAAAATTGATTTTAAGTTGAATTTTATTACATTTTTCATTAAAACAGATTATAATTGAATGTTTGCCTCAGAAAACATGAAGCGAAACCCATCCATTGAGAAGAAAAGTTCATTTATTGTCACTCTTGCCTTCGAAAGCGTTATTACTGGCTTTAAATGGATTTATAATCTCATTATTGATTTTAAGTTGAATTTTCATATAACTTTGGTTAAAACAGAATATAATTGAATGTTTGCCTCGAAAAAAGTGACGCGAAAGCCATCCATTGACAACAAAAGTTTATTTATTGTCACTCAAGCCTTCGGAAGCCTTACTACTCGCTTTACATACTTTTATAGTCTCATTATTGATTTTAAGTTGAATATTCTTACATTTTTGGTTAACAAAGATTATAATTGAAGGTTTGCCTCAGGAAACATGAAGCCAAAGCCATTTATTGACAAGAAAAGTTCATTTATAGTCACTCATTCCTTGGAAAACGTTGTTATTGGTTTCAAATGGATTTATAATCTCATTATTGATTTTAAGTTGAATTTTCTTATAATTTTGGTTAAAACAGAATATAATTGAATGTTTGCCTCGAGAAACGTGACGCGAAAGCCATCCATTGACAACAGAAGTTTATTTATAGTCACTCATGCCTTCGAAAGCCCTATTACTCGCTTTAAATACTTTTATAGTCTCATTATTGTTCTTAAGTTGAATATTCTTACATTTTTGGTTAAGAAAGATTATAAGTGAATGTTTGCCTCGGGAAACATGAAGCGAAATTCATTTATTGACAAGAAAAGTTCATTTATAGTCACTCAGTCCTTTGAAAACGTTATTATTGGTTTTAAATGGATTTTATAATCTCATTATTGATTTTAAGTTGAATATTTTTATAATTTTGGTTAAAACAGAATATAATTGAATGTTTGCGTTTAGAAACGTGACGCGAAAGCCATCCATTGACAACAAAAGTTTATTTATAGTCATTCATGCCTTCGGAAGCCTTATTACTCGCTTTAAATGCTTTTATAGTCTCAAAATTGATTTTAAGTTGAATTTTCTTACATTTTTCATTAAACCAAATTATAATTGAATGTTTGCCTCAAAAAACATGAAGCAAAACCCATCCATTGAGAAGAAAAGTTCATTTATTGTCACTCCTGCCTTCGAAAGCATTAATACTGGCTTTAAATGGATTTATAATCTCATTATTGATTTTAAGTTGAATTTTCTTATAATTTTGGTTAAAACAGAATATAATTGAATGTTTGCCTCGTGAAACGTGACGCGAAAGCCATCCATTGACAACAAAAGTTTATTTATAGTCACTCATGCCTTCGGAAGCCTTATTACTCGCTTTAAATGCTTTTATAGTCTCAAAATTGATTTTAAGTTGAATTTTATTACATTTTTCATTAAAACAGATTATAATTGAATGTTTGCCTCAGTAAACATGAAGCGACACCCATCCATTGAGAAGAAAAGTTCAATTATTGTCACTCTTGCCTTCGAAAGCGTTATTACTGGCTTTAAATGGATTTATAATCTCATTATTGATTTTAAGTTGAATTTTCATATAACGTTGGTTAAAACAGAATATAATTGAATGTTTGCCTCAAGAAACGTGACGCGAAAGCCATCCATTGACAACAAAAGTTTATTTATAGTCACTCAAGCCTTCGGAAGCCTTATTACTCGCTTTAAATACTTTTATAGTCTCATTATTGATTTTAAGTTGAATATTCTTACATTTTTGGTTAACAAAGATTATAATTGAATGTTTGCCTCGGGAAACATGAAGCGAAAGCCATTTATTGACAAGAAAAGTTCATTTATAGTCACTCATTCCTTTGAAAACGTTGTTATTGGTTTTAAATGGATTTATAATCTCATTATTGATTTTAAGTTGTATTTTTCTATAATTTTGGTTAAAACAGAATTTAGTTGAATGTTTGCCTCAAGAAACGTGACGCGAAAGCCATCCATTGACAACAAAAGTTTATTTATAGTCACTCATGCCTTCGAAAGCCCAATTACTCGCTTTAAATACTTTTATAGTCTCATTACTGATTTTAAATTGAATATTCTTACATTTTTGGTTAAGAAAGATTATAATTGAATGTTTGCCTCGGGAAACATGAAGCGAAAGCCATTTATTAATAAGAAAAGTTCATTTATAGTCACTCAATCGTTTGAAGGCGTTATTATTGGTTTTAAATGGATTTATAATCTCATTATTGATTTTAAGTTGAATTTTCTTATAATTTTAGTTAAAACAGAATATAATTGAAATTTTACCTCGAGAAACGTGATGCGAAAGCCATCCATTGACAACAATCGTTTATTTATAGTCACTCATGCCTTTCTGAAGCCTTATTACTCGCTTTAAATGCTTTTATAGTCTCAAAATTGATTTTAAGTTGAATTTTTTTACATTTTTCATTAAAACAGATTATAATTGAATGTTTGCCTCAGAAAACATGAAGCGAAACCCATCCATTGAGAAGAAAAGTTCATTTATTGTCACTCTTGCCTTCGAAAGCGTTATTACTGGCTTTAAATGGATTTATAATCTCATTATTGATTTTAAGTTGAATTTTCATATAACTTTGGTTAAAACAGAATATAATTGAATGTTTGCCTCGAGAAAAGTGACGCGAAAGCCATCCATTGACAACAAAAGTTTATTTATAGTCACTCAAGCCTTCGGAAGCCTTACTACTCGCTTTAAATACTTTTATAGTCTCATTATTGATTTTAAGTTGAATATTCTTACATTTTTGGTTAACAAAGATTATAATTGAAGGTTTGCCTCGAGAAACATGAAGCCAAAGCCATTTATTGACAAGAAAAGTTTATTTATAGTCACTCATGCCTTCGGAAGCCTTATTACTCGCTTTAAATGCTTTTATAGTCTCAAAATTGATTTTAAGTTGAATTTTATTACATTTTTCATTAAAACAGATTATAATTGAATGTTTGCCTCAGAAAACATGAAGCGAAACCCATCCATTGAGAAGAAAAGTTCATTTATTGTCACTCCTGCCTTCGAAAGCGTTATTACTGGCTTTAAATGGATTTATAATCTCATTATTGAATTTAAGTTGAATTTTCTTATAACTTTGGTTAAAACAGAATATAATTGAATGTTTACCTCGAGAAACGTGACGCGAAAGCCATCCATTGACAACAAAAGTTTATTTATAGTCACTTATGCCTTCGAAAGCCTTATTACTCGCTTTAAATACTTTTATAGTCTCATTATTCATTTTAAGTTGAATATTCTTAAATTTTTGGTTAACAAAGATTATAATTGAATGTTTGCCTCGGGAAACATGAAGCGAAAGCCATTTATTGACAAGAAAAGTTCATTTATAGTCACTCATTCCTTTGAAAACATTGTTATTGGTTTTAAATGGATTTATAATCTCATTTTTTATTTTAAGTTGAATTTTCTTATAATTTTGGTTAAAACTGAATTTAATTGAATGTTTGCATCAAGAAACGTGACGCGAAAGCCATCCATTGACAACAAAAGTTTATTTATAGTCACTCATGCCTTCGAAAGCCCTATTACTCGCTTTAAATACTTTTATAGTCTCATTATTGTTTTTAAGTTGAATATTCGTACATTTTTGGTTAAGAAAGATTATAAGTGAATGTTTGCCTCGGGAAACATGAAGCCAAAGCCATTTATTGACAAGAAAAGTTCATTTATAGTCACTCATTCCTTGGAAAACGTTGTTATTGGTTTTAAATGGATTTATAATCTCATTATTGATTTTAAGTTGAATTTTCTTATAATTTTGGTTAAAACAGAATATAATTGAATGTTTGCCTCGAGAAACGTGACACAAAAGCCATCCATTGACAAGAAAGTTTATTTATAGTCACTGATGCCTTCGAAAGCCCTATTACTCGCTTTAAATACTTTTTATAGTCTCATTATTGATTTTAAATTGAATATTCTTACATTTTTGGTTAAGAAAGATTATAATTGAATGTTTGCCTCGGGAAACATGAAGCGAAAGCCATTTATTGAAAGAAAAGTTCATTTATAGTCACTCATTCCTTTGAAAGCGTTATTATTGGTTATAAATGGATTTATAATCTCATTATTGATTTTAAGTTGAATTTTCTTATAAAGTTAGTTAAAACATAATATAATTTAATGTTTGCCTCGAGAAACGTGACGCGAAAGCCATCCATTTACAACAAAAGTTTATTTATAGTCACTTATGCCTTCGGAAGCCTTATCACTCGCTTTAGATGCTTTTATAGTCTCAAAATTGATTTTAAGTTGAATTTTATTACATTTTTCATTAAAACAGATTATAATTGAATGTTTGCCTCAGAAAACATGAAGCGAAACCCATCCATTGAGAATAAAAGTTCATTTATTGTCACTCCTGCCTTCGAAAGCGTTATTACTGGCTTTAAATGGATTTATAATCTCATTATTGATTTTAAGTTGAATTTTCTTATAACTTTGGTTAAAACAGAATATAATTGAATGTTTGCCTCGAGAAACGTGACGCGAAAGCCATCCATTGACAACAAAAGTTTATTTATAGTCACTCAAGCCTTCGGAAGCCTTATTACTCGCTTTAAATACTTTTATAGTCTCATTATTGATTTTAAGTTGAATATTCTTACATTTTTGGTTAACAAAGATTATAATTGAATGTTTGCCTCGGGAAACATGAAGCGAAATTCATTTATTGACAAGAAAAGTTCATTTATAGTCACTCAGTCCTTTGAAAACGTTATTATTGGTTTTAAATGGATTTATAATCTCATTAATGATTTTAAGTTGAATTTTCTTATAATTTTGGTTAACACAGAATATAATTGAATGTTTGCCTCGAGAAACGTGACGCGAAAGCCATCCATTAACAACAAAAGTTTATTTATAATTACTCATGCCTTCGAAAGCCTTATTACTCGCTTTAAATACTTTTACAGTCTCATTATTGGTTTTAAGTTGAATATTCTTACATTTTTGGTGAAGAAAGATTATAATTGAATGTTTGCCTCGCGAAACATGAAGCGAAAGCCATTTATTGACAAAAAAAGTTCATTTATAGTCACTCATTCCTTTGAAAGCATTATTATTGGGTTTAAATGGATTTTATAATCTCATTATTGATTTTAAGTTGAATATTTTTATAATTTTGGTTAAAACAGAATATAATTAAATGTTTGCGTTTAGAAACGTGACGCGAAAGCCATCCATTGACAACAAAAGTTTATTTATAGTCATTCATGCCTTCGCAAGCCTTATTACTCGCTTTAAATGCTTTTATAGTCTCAAAATTGATTTTAAGTTGAATTTTCTTACATTTTTCATTAACCCAGATTATAATTGAATGTTTGCCTCAGAAAACATGAAGCAAAACCCATCCATTGAGAAGAAAAGTTCATTTATTGTCACTCTTGCCTTCGAAAGCGTTATTACTGGCTTTAAATGGATTTATAATCTCATTATTGATTTTAAGTTGAATTTTCATATAACGTTGGTTAAAACAGAATATAATTGAATGTTTGCCTCAAGAAACGTGACGCGAAAGCCATCCATTGACAACAAAAGTTTATTTGTAGTCACTCAAGCCTTCGGAAGCCTTATTACTCGCTTTAAATACTTTTATAGTCTCATTATTGATTTTAAGTTGAATATTCTTACATTTTTGGTTAACAAAGATTATAATTGAATGTTTGCCTCGGGAAACATGAAGCGAAAGCCATTTATTGACAAGAAAAGTTCATTTATAGTCACTCATTCCTTTGAAAACGTTGTTATTGGTTTTAAATGGATTTATAATCTCATTATTGATTTTAAGTTGTATTTTTCTATAATTTTGGTTAAAACAGAATTTAGTTGAATGTTTGCCTCAAGAAACGTGACGCGAAAGCCATCCATTGACAACAAAAGTTTATTTATAGTCACTCATGCCTTCGAAAGCCCAATTACTCGCTTTAAATACTTTTATAGTCTCATTACTGATTTTAAATTGAATATTCTTACATTTTTGGTTAAGAAAGATTATAATTGAATGTTTGCCTCGGGAAACATGAAGCGAAAGCCATTTATTAATAAGAAAAGTTCATTTATAGTCACTCAATCGTTTGAAGGCGTTATTATTGGTTTTAAATGGATTTATAATCTCATTATTGATTTTAAGTTGAATTTTCTTATAATTTTAGTTAAAACAGAATATAATTGAAATTTTACCTCGAGAAACGTGATGCGAAAGCCATCCATTGACAACAATCGTTTATTTATAGTCACTCATGCCTTTCTGAAGCCTTATTACTCGCTTTAAATGCTTTTATAGTCTCAAAATTGATTTTAAGTTGAATTTTTTTACATTTTTCATTAAAACAGATTATAATTGAATGTTTGCCTCAGAAAACATGAAGCGAAACCCATCCATTGAGAAGAAAAGTTCATTTATTGTCACTCTTGCCTTCGAAAGCGTTATTACTGGCTTTAAATGGATTTATAATCTCATTATTGATTTTAAGTTGAATTTTCATATAACTTTGGTTAAAACAGAATATAATTGAATGTTTGCCTCGAGAAAAGTGACGCGAAAGCCATCCATTGACAACAAAAGTTTATTTATAGTCACTCAAGCCTTCGGAAGCCTTACTACTCGCTTTAAATACTTTTATAGTCTCATTATTGATTTTAAGTTGAATATTCTTACATTTTTGGTTAACAAAGATTATAATTGAAGGTTTGCCTCGAGAAACATGAAGCCAAAGCCATTTATTGACAAGAAAAGTTTATTTATAGTCACTTATGCCTTCGGAAGCCTTATTACTCGCTTTAAATGCTTTTATAGTCTCAAAATTGATTTTAAGTTGAATTTTATTACATTTTTCATTAAAACAGATTATAATTGAATGTTTGCCTCAGAAAACATGAAGCGAAACCCATCCATTGAGAAGAAAAGTTCATTTATTGTCACTCCTGCCTTCGAAAGCGTTATTACTGGCTTTAAATGGATTTATAATCTCATTATTGAATTTAAGTTGAATTTTCTTATAACTTTGGTTAAAACAGAATATAATTGAATGTTTACCTCGAGAAACGTGACGCGAAAGCCATCCATTGACAACAAAAGTTTATTTATAGTCACTTATGCCTTCGAAAGCCTTATTACTCGCTTTAAATACTTTTATAGTCTCATTATTCATTTTAAGTTGAATATTCTTACATTTTTGGGTAACAAAGATTATAATTGAATGTTTGCCTCGGGAAACATGAAGCGAAAGCCATTTATTGACAAGAAAAGTTCATTTATAGTCACTCATTCCTTTGAAAACATTGTTATTGGTTTTAAATGGATTTATAATCTCATTTTTTATTTTAAGTTGAATTTTCTTATAATTTTGGTTAAAACTGAATTTAATTGAATGTTTGCGTCAAGAAACGTGACGCGAAAGCCATCCATTGACAACAAAAGTTTATTTATAGTCACTCATGCCTTCGAAAGCCCTATTACTCGCTTTAAATACTTTTATAGTCTCATTATTGTTTTTAAGTTGAATATTCGTACATTTTTGGTTAAGAAAGATTATAAGTGAATGTTTGCCTCGGGAAACATGAAGCCAAAGCCATTTATTGACAAGAAAAGTTCATTTATAGTCACTCATTCCTTGGAAAACGTTGTTATTGGTTTTAAATGGATTTATAATCTCATTATTGATTTTAAGTTGAATTTTCTTATAATTTTGGTTAAAACAGAATATAATTGAATGTTTGCCTCGAGAAACGTGACACAAAAGCCATCCATTGACAAGAAAGTTTATTTATAGTCACTGATGCCTTCGAAAGCCCTATTACTCGCTTTAAATACTTTTTATAGTCTCATTATTGATTTTAAATTGAATATTCTTACATTTTTGGTTAAGAAAGATTATAATTGAATGTTTGCCTCGGGAAACATGAAGCGAAAGCCATTTATTGAAAGAAAAGTTCATTTATAGTCACTCATTCCTTTGAAAGCGTTATTATTGGTTATAAATGGATTTATAATCTCATTATTGATTTTAAGTTGAATTTTCTTATAAAGTTAGTTAAAACATAATATAATTTAATGTTTGCCTCGAGAAACGTGACGCGAAAGCCATCCATTTACAACAAAAGTTTATTTATAGTCACTTATGCCTTCGGAAGCCTTATCACTCGCTTTAGATGCTTTTATAGTCTCAAAATTGATTTTAAGTTGAATTTTATTACATTTTTCATTAAAACAGATTATAATTGAATGTTTGCCTCAGAAAACATGAAGCCAAACCCATCCATTGAGAATAAAAGTTCATTTATTGTCACTCCTGCCTTCGAAAGCGTTATTACTGGCTTTAAATGGATTTATAATCTCATTATTGATTTTAAGTTGAATTTTCTTATAACTTTGGTTAAAACAGAATATAATTGAATGTTTGCCTCGAGAAACGTGACGTGAAAGCCATCCATTGACAACAAAAGTTTATTTATAGTCACTCAAGCCTTCGGAAGCCTTATTACTCGCTTTAAATACTTTTATAGTCTCATTATTGATTTTAAGTTGAATATTCTTACATTTTTGGTTAACAAAGATTATAATTGAATGTTTGCCTCGGGAAACATGAAGCGAAATTCATTTATTGACAAGAAAAGTTCATTTATAGTCACTCAGTCCTTTGAAAACGTTATTATTGGTTTTAAATGGATTTATAATCTCATTAATGATTTTAAGTTGAATTTTCTTATAATTTTGGTTAACACAGAATATAATTGAATGTTTGCCTCGAGAAACGTGACGCGAAAGCCATCCATTGACAACAAAAGTTTATTTATAGTCACTCAAGCCTTCGGAAGCCTTATTACTCGCTTTAAATACTTTTATAGTCTCATTATTGATTTTAAGTTGAATATTCTTACATTTTTGGTTAACAAAGATTATAATTGAATGTTTGCCTCGGGAAACATGAAGCGAAATTCATTTATTGACAAGAAAAGTTCATTTATAGTCACTCAGTCCTTTGAAAACGTTATTATTGGTTTTAAATGGATTTATAATCTCATTATTGATTTTAAGTTGAATTTTCTTATAATTTTGGTTAAAATAGAGTATAATTGAATGTTTGCCTTGAGAAACGTGATAAGAAATCCAACCATTGACAACAAAAGCTTATTTATAGTCACTCATGCCTTCGGAAGCCTTATTACTCGCTTTAAATGCTTTTATAGTCTCAATATTGATTTTAAGTTGAATTTTATTACATTTTTCATTAAAACAGATTATAATTGAATGTTTTCCTCCAAAAACATGAAGCGAAAGCCATCCATTGAGAAGAAAAGTTTATTTATTATCACTCATGCCTTCAAAAGCATTATTACTAGCTTTAAATGGATTTATAATCTCATTATTGATTTTAAGTTGAATTTTCTTATAATTTTGGTGAAAATAGAATATAAATGAATGTTTGCCTCGAGAAACGTGACACGAAAGGCATCCATTGACAAAAAAGTTTATTTATAGTCACTGATGCCTTCGAAAGTCCTATTACTCGCTTTAAATACTATTATAGTCTCATTATTGATTTTAAATAGAATATTCTAACAGTTTTGGTTAAGAAAGATTATAATTGAATGTTTGCCTCGGGAAACGTGAAGCGAAAGCCATTTGTTGACAAGAAAAGTTCATTTATAGTCACTCATTCCTTTGAAAGCGTTATTATTGGTTTTAAATGGATTTATAATCTCATTATTGATTTTAAGTTGAATTTTCTTATAATTTTAGTTAAAACAGAATATAATTGAATGTTTGCCTCGAGAAACGTGACGCGAAAGCCATCCATTGACAACAAAAGTTTATTTATAGTCACTCATGCCTTCGGAAGCCTTATTACTCGCTTTAAATGCTTTTATAGTCTCAAAATTGATTTTAAGATGAATTTTATTACATTTTTCATTAAAACAGATTATAATTGAATGTTTGCCTCAGAAAACATGAAGCGAAACCCATCCATTGAGAAGAAAAGTTCATTTATTGTCACTCCTGCCTTCGAAAGCGTTATCACTGGCTTTAAATGGATTTATAATCTCATTATTGAATTTAAGTTGAATTTTCTTATAACTTTGGTTAAAACAGAATATAATTGAATGTTTACCTCGAGAAACGTGACGCGAAAGCCATCCATTGACAACAATAGTTTATTTATAGTCACTCATGCCTTCGGAAGCCTTATTACTCGCTTTAAATACTTTTATAGTCTCATTATTGATTTTAAGTTGAATATTCTTACATTTTTGGTTAACAAAGATTATAATTGAATGTTTGCCTCGAGAAACATGAAGCGAAAGCCATTTATTGACAAGAAAAGTTCATTTATAGTCACTCATTCCTTTGAAAACATTGTTATTGGTTTTAAATGGATTTATAATCTCATTATTGATTTTAAGTTGAATTTTCTTATAATTTTGGTTAAAACTGAATTTAATTGAATGTTTACCTCAAGAAACGTGACGCGAAAGCCATCCATTGACAACAAAAGTTTATTTATAGTCACTCATTCCTTCGAAAGCCCTATTACTCGCTTTAAATGGTTTTATAGTCTCAAAATTGATTTTAAGTTAAATTTTATTACATTTTTCATTAAAACAGATTATAATTGAATGTTTTCCTCAGAAAACATGAAGCGAAATCCATCCATTGAGAACAAAAGTTCATTTATTGTCACTCTTGCCTTCGAAAGCCTTATTACTGGCTTTAAATGGATTTATAATCTCATTATTGATTTTAAGTTGAATTTTCTTATAACTTTGGTTAAAACAGAATATAATTGAATGTTTGCCTTGAGAAACGTGACGTGAAAGCCATCCATTGACAACAAAAGTTTATTTATAGTCACTCACGCCTTCGGAAGCCTTATTACTCGCTTTAAATGCTTTTACAGTCTCAAAATTGATTTTAAGTTGAATTTTATTGCGTTTTTCATTAAAACAGATTATAATTGAATGTTTACCTCAGAAAACATGAAGCGAAACCCATCCATTGAGAAGAAAATTTCATTTATTGTCAGTCCTACCTTCGAAAGCGTTATTACTAGCTTTAAATGGATTTATAATCTCATTATTGATTTTAAGTTGAATTTTCTTATAACTTTGGTTAAAACAGAATATAATTGAATGTTTGCCTCGAGAAACGTGAGGCGAAAGCCATCCGTTGACAACAAAAGTTTATTTATAGTCAATCAAGCTTTCGGAAGCCTTATTACTCGCTTTAAATACTTTTATAGTCTCATTATTGACTTTAAGTTGAATATTCTTACATTTTTGGTTAAGAAAGATTATAATTGAATGTTTGCCTCGGGAAACATGAAGCTAAAGCCATTTATTGACAAGAAAAGTTCATTTATAGTCACTCATTTCTTTGAAAGCGTTATTATTGGTTTGAAATGGATTTATAATCTCATTATTGATTTTAAGTTGAATTTTCTTATAATTTTGGTTAAAACAGAATATAATTGAATGTTTACCTCGAGAAACGTGACGCGAAACCCATCCATTGACAACAAAAGTTTATTACAGTCACTCATGCTCTTGGAAGCCTTATTACTCGCTTTAAAGGCTTTTATAGTCTCAAAATTGATTTTAAGT
Source organism: Theobroma cacao (assembly GCF_053813885.1). NCBI lineage: Eukaryota > Viridiplantae > Streptophyta > Magnoliopsida > Malvales > Malvaceae > Theobroma > Theobroma cacao. Next base: position 29,278,937 of record NC_142647.1, read on the forward strand.
TAAATTTTCTTACATTTTTCATTAAAACAGATTGTAATTGAATATTTGCCTCATAAAACATGAAGCGAAACCCATCCATTGAGAAGAAAAGTTCATTTATTGTCACTCCTGCCTTCGAAAGCGTTATTACTGGCTTTATATGGATTTATAATCTCATTATTGATTTTAAGTTGAATTTTCTTATAACTTCGGTTAAAACAGAATATAATTGAATGTTTGCCTCGAGAAACGTGACTCGAAAGCCATCCATTGACAAGAACGTTTATTTATAGTCGCTGATGCCTTCGAAAGCCCTATTTCTCGCTTTAAATACTTTTATAGTCTCATTATTGATTTTAAGTTGAATATTCTTACATTTTTGGTTAAGAAAGATTATAATTGAATGTTTGCCTCGGGAAACATGAAGGGAAAGCCATTTATTGACAAGAAAAGTTCATTTATAGTCACTCATTCCTTTGAAAGCGTTATTATTGGTTTTAAATGGATTTATAATCACATTATTGATTTTAAGTTGAATTTTCTTATAATTTTAGTTAAAACAGAATATAATTGAATGTTTGCCTCGAGAAACGTGACGCGAAAGCCATCCATTGACAACAAAAGTTTTTTTATAGTCACTCATGCCTTTGAAAGCCTTATTACTCGCTTTAAATGCTTTTATAGTCTCAAAATTGATTTTAAGTTGAATTTTATTACATTTTTCATTAAAACATATTATAATTGAATTTTTTCCTCAGAAAACATGAAGCGAAACACATCCATTGAGAAGAAAAGTTCATTTATTGTCACTCCTGCCTTCGAAAGCGTTATTACTGGCTTTAAATGGATTTATAATCTCATTATTGATTTTAAGTTGAATTTTCTTATAACCTTGGTTAAAACAGAATATAATTGAATGTTTACCTCGTGAAACGTGATGCGAAAGCCATCCATTGACAACAAAAGTTTATTTATAGACACTCATGCCTTCGAAAGCCTTATTACTCGCTTTAAATGCTTTTATAGTCTCAAAATTGATTTTAAATTTGAATTTTATTACATTTTTCATTAAAACAGATTATAATTGAATGTTTGCCTCAGAAAACATGAAGCGAAACCCATCCATTGAGAAGAAAAGTTCATTTATTGTCACTCCTGCCTTCAAAAGTGTTATTACTGGCTTTAAATGGATTTATAATCTCATTATTGATTTTAAGTTGAATTTTCTTATAACTTTGGTTAAAACAGAATATAATTGAATGTTTGTTTAAAGAAACGTGACTCGAAAGTCATCCATTGACAACAAAAGTTTATTTATAGTCACTCAAGCCTTCGGAAGCCTTATTATTTGCTTTCAATACTTTTATAGTCTCATTATTGAATTTAAGTTGAATATTCTTACATTTTTGGATAAGAAAGATTATAATTGAACGTTTGCCTCGGGAAACATGAAGCGAAAGCCATTTATTGACAAGAAATGTTCATTTATAGTCACTCATTCCTTTGAAAGCGTTATTATTGATTTTAAATGGATTTATAATCTCATTATTGATTTTAAGTTGAATTCTCTTCTGATTTTGGTTAAAACAGAATATAATTGAATGTTTTTCTCGAGAAACGTGACGCGAAAGCCATCCATTGACAACAAAAGTTTATTTATGGTCACTCATGCCTTCGGAAGCATTATTATCGCTTTAAATGTTTTTATAATCTGATTACTGATTTTAAGTTGATTTTTCTTATAATTTTGGTTAAAACAGAATATAATTGAATGTTTGCCTCGAGAAACGTGACGCGAAAGCCATCCATTGACAACAAAAGTTTATTTATAGTCACTCATGCCTTCGGAAGCCTTATTACTCGGTTTAAATACTTTTATAGTCTCATTATTGATTTAAAGTTGAATATTCTTACGTTTTTGGTTAAGAAAGATTATAATTGAATGTTTGCCTCGGGAAACATGAAGCGAAAGCCATTTATTGTCAAGAAAAGTTCATTTATAGTCACTCATTCCTTTGGAAGTGTTATTATTGGTTTTAAATGGATTTATAATCTCATTATTGATTTTAAGTTAAATTTTCTTATAATATTGGCTAAAACAGAATATAATTGAATGTTTGCCTCGAGAAATGTGACACGAAAGCAATCCATTGACAAGAAAGTTTATTTATAGTCACTGATGCCTTCGAGAGCCCTATTACTCGCTTTAAATACTTTTATAGTCTCATTATTGATTTTAAGTTGAATATTCTTACATTTTTGGTTAAGAAATATTATAATTGAATGTTAGCCTCGGGAAACATGAAGCGAAAGCCATTTATTGACAAGAAAAGTTCATTTATAGTCACTTATTCCTTTGAAAGCTTTATTATTGGTTTTAAATGGATTTATAATCTCATTATTGATTTTAAGTTGAATTTTCTTATAATTTTGGTTAAAACAGAATATAATTGAATGTTTCCCTCGAGAAACGTGATACGAAAGCCATCCATTGACAACAAAAGTTTATTTATAGTCACTCATGCCTTCGGAAGCCTTATTACTCGCTTTAAATTCTTTTATAGTCCCAAAATTGATTTTAAGTTGAATTTTATTACATTTTTCATTAAAACAGATTATAATTGAATGTTTGCCTCAGAAAACATGAAGCGAAACCCATACATTGAGAAGAAAAGTTCATTTATTGTCACTTCTGCCTTCAAAAGCGTTATTACTAGCTTGAAATGGATTTATAATCTCATTATTGATTTTAAGTTGAATTTTCTTATAACTTTGGTCAAAACAGAATATAATTGAATGTTTGCCTCGAGAAACGTGACGCGAAAGCCATCCATTGACAACAAAAGTTTATTTATAGTCACTCAAGCCTTCGGAAGCCTTATTACTTGCTTTAAATACTTTTATAGTCTCATTATTGATTTTAAGTTGAATATTCTTACATTTTTGGTTAACAAAGATTATAATTGAATGTTTGCCTCGGGAAACATGAAGCGAAAGCCATTTATTGACAAGAAAAGTTCATTTATAGTCACTCATTCCTTTGAAAACGTTATTATTGGTTTTAAATGGACTTATAATCTCATTATGGATTTTAAGTTGAATTTTCTTAAATTTTGGTTAAAATAGAATATAATTGAATGTTTGTCTCGAGAAACGTGACGCGAAAGCCATCCATTGACAACAAAAGTTTATTTATAGTCACTCATGCCTTCGAAAGCCTTATTACTTGCTTTAAATACTTTTATAGTCTCATTATTGATTTTAAGTTGAATATTCTTACATTTTTGGTTAAGAAAGATTATAATTGAATGTTTGCCTCGGGAAACATGAAGCGAAAGCCATTTATTGACAAGAAAAGTTCATTTATAGTCACTCATTCCTTTGAAAACGTTATTAATTGTTTTAAATGGATTTATAATCTCATTATTGATTTTAAGTTGAATTTTCTTATAATTTTGGTTAAAACAGAATATAATTGAATGTTTGCCTCGAGAAACATGACGCGAAAGCCATCATTGACAACAAAAGTTTATTTATAGTCACTCATGGCTTCGGAAGCCTTATTACTCGCTGTAAATGTTTTTATAGTCTCAAAATTGATTTTAAGTTGAATTTTCTTACATTTTTCATTAAAACATATTACAATTGAATGTTTGCCTCAGAAAACATGAAGCGAAACCCATCCATTGAGAAGAAAAGTTCATTTATTGTCACTCTTGCCTTCGAAAGCGTTATTACTGGCTTTAAATGGATTTATAATCTGATTACTGATTTTAAGTTGATTTTTCTTATAATTTTGGTTAAAACAGAATATAATTGAATGTTTACCTCGAGAAACGTGATGCGAAAGCCATCCATTGACAACAAAAGTTTATTTATAGTCACTCATGGCTTCGGAAGCCTTATTACTCGCTTTAAATGCTTTTATAGTCTCAAAATTGATTTTAAGTTAAATTTTATTACATTTTTCATTAAAACAGATTATAATTGAATGTTTGCCTCAGAAAACATGAAGCGAAACCCATCCATTGAGAAGAAAAGTTCATTTATTGTCACTCTTGCCTTCAAAAGCGTTATTACTAGCTTGAAATGGATTTATAATCTCATTATTGATTTTAAGTTGAATTTTCTTATAACTTTGGTTAAAACAGAATATAATTGAATGTTTGCCTCGAGAAACGTGACGCGAAAGCCATCCATTGACAACAAAAGTTTATTTATAGTCACTCAAGCCTTCGGAAGCCTTATTACTCGCTTTAAATACTTTTATAGTCTTATTATTGATTTTAAGTTGAATATTCTTACATTTTTGGTTAACAAAGATTATAATTGAATGTTTGCCTCGGGAAACATGATGCGAAATCCATTTATTGACAAGAAAACTTCATTGATAGTCACTCATTCCTTTGAAAACGTTATTATTGGTTTTAAATGGATTTATAATCTCATTATTGATTTTAAGTTTAATTTTTGTTAAATTTTGGTTAAAATAGAATATAATTTAATGTTTGTCTCGAGAAACGTGACGCGAAAGCCATTCATTGAGAACAAAAGTTTATTTATAGTCACTCATGCATTCGAAAGCCTTATTACTTGCTTTAAATACTTTTATAGTCTCATTATTGATTTTAAGTTGAATATTCTTACATTTTTGGTTAAGAAAGATTATAATTGAATGTTTGCCTCGGGAAACATGAAGCGAAAGCCATTTATTGACAAGAAAAGTTCATTTATAGTCACTCATTCCTTTGAAAACGTTATTATTGGTTTTAAATGGATTTATAATCTCATTATTGATTTTAAGTTGAATTTTCTTATAATTTTGGTTAAAACAAAATATAATTGACTGTTTCCTCAAGAAACGTGACGCGAAAGCCATCCATTGACAACAAAAGTTTATTTATAGTCACTCATGCCTTCGGAAGCCTTATTACTCGCTTTAAATGCTTTTATAGTCTCAAAATTGATGTTAAGTTGAATTTTCTTACATTTTTCGTTAAAACAGATTATAATTGAATATTTGCCTCAGAAAACATGAAGCGAAACCCATCCATTGAGAAGAAAAGTTCATCTATTGTCACTCCTGCCTTCGAAAGTGTTATTACTGGTATTAAATGTATTTATAATCTGGTTACTGATTTTAAGTTGAATTTTCTTATAATTTTGGTTAAAACAGAATATAATTGAATGTTTACCTCAAGAAATGTGACGCGAAAGCCATCCATTGACAACAAAAGTTTATTTATAGTCACTCATGCCTTCGGAAGCCTTATTACTCGCTTTAAATACTTTTATAGTTTCAAAATTGATTTTAAGTTGAATTTTCTTACATTTTTCATTAAAACATACTATAATTGAATATTTGCCTCAGAAAACATGAAGCGAAACCCATCCATTGAGAAGAAAAGTTCATCTATTATCACTCTTGCCTTCGAAAGCGTTATTACTGGCTTTAAATGGATTTATAATCTGATTACTGATTTTAAGTTGAATTTTCTTATAATTTTGGTTAAAACAGAATATAATTGAATGTTTGCCTCGAGAAACGTGACGCGAAAGCCATCCATTGACAACAAAAGTTTATTCATAGTCACTCATGCCTTCGGAAGCCTTATTACTCGCTTGAAATACTTTTATAGTCTAATTATTGAATCTAAGTTGAATATTGTTACATTTTTGGTTAAGGAAGATTATAATTGATTGTTTGCCTCTGGAAACATGAAGCGAAAGCCATTTATTGACAAGAAAAGTTCATTTATAGTCACTGATTCCTTTGAAAGCGTTATTATAGGTTTTAAATGGATTTATAATCTCATTATTGATTTTAAGTTGAATTTTCTTATAATTTTGGTTAAAACAAAATATAATTAAATGTTTGCCTCGAGAAACGTGACGCGAAAGGCATCCATTGACAACAAAAGTTTATTTATAGTCACTCATGCCTTCAGAAGCCTTATTACTCGCTTTAAATACTTTTATAGTCTCATTATTGATTTTAAGTTGAATATTCTTACATTTTTGGTTAAGAAAGATTATAATTGAATGTTTGCCTCAGGAAACATGTAGCGAAAGCCATTTATTGACAAGAAAGTTCATTTATAGTCACTCATTCCTTTGAAAGCGTTATTATTAGTTTTAAATGGATTTATAATCTCATTATTGATTTTAAGTTGAATTTTCTTATAATTTTGGTTAAAAAAGAATATAATTGAATGTTTACCTCAAGAAACGTGACGCGAAAGCCATCCATTGACAACAAAAGTTTTTTTATAGTCACTCATGCCTTCGGAAGCCTTATTACTCGCTTTAAATACTTTTATAGTCTCATTATTGATTTTAAGTTGAATATTCTTACATTTTTGGTTAAGAAAGATTATAATTGAATGTTTGCCTCGGGAAACATGAAGCGAAAGCCATTTATTGACAAGAAAAGTTCATTTATAGTCACTCATTCCTTTGAAAACGTTATTATTGGTTTTAAATGGATTTATAATCTCATTATTGATTTTAAGTTGAATTTTCTTATAATTTTGGTTAAAACAAAATATAATTGACTGTTTCCTCAAGAAACGTGACGCGAAAGCCATCCATTGACAACAAAAGTTTATTTATAGTCACTCATGCCTTCGGAAGCCTTATTACTCGCTTTAAATGCTTTTATAGTCTCAAAATTGATGTTAAGTTGAATTTTCTTACATTTTTCGTTAAAACAGATTATAATTGAATATTTGCCTCAGAAAACATGAAGCGAAACCCATCCATTGAGAAGAAAAGTTCATCTATTGTCACTCCTGCCTTCGAAAGTGTTATTACTGGTATTAAATGTATTTATAATCTGGTTACTGATTTTAAGTTGAATTTTCTTATAATTTTGGTTAAAATAGAATATAATTGAATGTTTACCTCAAGAAATGTGACGCGAAAGCCATCCATTGACAACAAAAGTTTATTTATAGTCACTCATGCCTTCGGAAGCCTTATTACTCGCTTTAAATACTTTTATAGTTTCAAAATTGATTTTAAGTTGAATTTTCTTACATTTTTCATTAAAACATACTATAATTGAATATTTGCCTCAGAAAACATGAAGCGAAACCCATCCATTGAGAAGAAAAGTTCATCTATTATCACTCTTGCCTTCGAAAGCGTTATTACTGGCTTTAAATGGATTTATAATCTGATTACTGATTTTAAGTTGAATTTTCTTATAATTTTGGTTAAAACAGAATATAATTGAATGTTTGCCTCGAGAAACGTGACGCGAAAGCCATCCATTGACAACAAAAGTTTATTCATAGTCACTCATGCCTTCGGAAGCCTTATTACTCGCTTGAAATACTTTTATAGTCTAATTATTGAATCTAAGTTGAATATTGTTACATTTTTGGTTAAGGAAGATTATAATTGATTGTTTGCCTCTGGAAACATGAAGCGAAAGCCATTTATTGACAAGAAAAGTTCATTTATAGTCACTGATTCCTTTGAAAGCGTTATTATAGGTTTTAAATGGATTTATAATCTCATTATTGATTTTAAGTTGAATTTTCTTATAATTTTGGTTAAAACAAAATATAATTAAATGTTTGCCTCGAGAAACGTGACGCGAAAGGCATCCATTGACAACAAAAGTTTATTTATAGTCACTCATGCCTTCAGAAGCCTTATTACTCGCTTTAAATACTTTTATAGTCTCATTATTGATTTTAAGTTGAATATTCTTACATTTTTGGTTAAGAAAGATTATAATTGAATGTTTGCCTCAGGAAACATGTAGCGAAAGCCATTTATTGACAAGAAAGTTCATTTATAGTCACTCATTCCTTTGAAAGCGTTATTATTAGTTTTAAATGGATTTATAATCTCATTATTGATTTTAAGTTGAATTTTCTTATAATTTTGGTTAAAAAAGAATATAATTGAATGTTTACCTCAAGAAACGTGACGCGAAAGCCATCCATTGACAACAAAAGTTTATTTATAGTCACTCATGCCTTCGGAAGCCTTATTACTCGGTTTAAATACTTTTATAGTCTCATTATTGATTTTAAGTTGAATATTCTTACATTTTTGGTTAACAAAGATTATAATTGAATGTTTGCCTCGGGAAACATGAAACGAAAGCCATTTATTGACAAGAAAAGTTCATTTATAGTCACTCATTCCATTGAAAACGTTATTATTGGTTTTAAATGGATTTATAATCTCATTATTGATTTTAAGTTGAATTTTCTTATAATTTTGGTTAAAACAGAATATAATTGATTGTTTGCCTCGAGAAACATGACGCGAAAGCCATCCATTGACAACAAAAGTTTATTTATAGTCACTCATGCCTTCGGAAGCCTTATTACTCGCTTTAAATGCTTTTATAGTCTCAAAATTTATTTTAAGTTGAATTTCCTTACATTTTTCGTTAAAACAAATTATAATTGAATATTTGCCTCAGAAAACATGAAGCGAAACCCATCCATTGAGAAGAAAAGTTCATCTATTATCACTCCTGCCTTCGAAAGCGTTATTACTGGTATTAAATGGATTTATAATCTGGTTACTGGTTTTAAGTTGAATTTTCTTATAATTTTGGTTAAAACAGAATATAATTGAATGTTTGCCTCAAGAAATGTGACGTGAAAGCCATCCATTGACAACAAAAGTTTATTTATAGTCACTCATGCCTTCGGAAGCCTTATTACTCGCTTTAAATACTTTTATAGTTTCAAAATTGATTTTAAGTTGAATTTTCTTACATTTTTCATTAAAACAGACTATAATTGAATATTTGCCTCAGAAAACATGAAGCGAAACCCATCCATTGAGAAGAAAAGTTCATCTATTATCACTCTTGCCTTCGAAAGCGTTATTACTGGCTTTAAATGGATTTATAATCTGATTACTGATTTTAAGTTGAATTTTCTTATAATTTTGGCTAAAACAGAATATAATTGAATGTTTGCCTCGAGAAACGTGACGCGAAAGCCATCCATTGACAATAAAAGTTTATTCATAGTCACTCATGCCTTCGGAAGCCTTATTACTCGCTTGAAATACTTTTATAGTCTAATTATTGAATCTAAGTTGAATATTGTTACATTTTTGGTTAAGAAAGATTATAATTGACTGTTTGCCTCTGGAATATGAAGCGAAAGCCATTTATTGACAAGAAAAGTTCATTTATAGTCACTGATTCCTTGAAAGCGTTATTATAGGTTTTAAGTGGTTTTATAATCTCATTATTGATTTTAAGTTGAATTTTCTTATAATTTTGGTTAAAACAAAATATAATTAAATGTTTGCCTCGAGAAACGTGACGCGAAAGGCATTCATTGACAACAAAAGTTTATTTATAGTCACTCATGCCTTCGGAAGCCTTATTACTCGCTTTAAATACTTTTATAGTCTCATTATTGATTTTAAGTTGAATATTCTTACATTTTTGTTTAAGAAAGATTATAATTGAATGTTTGCCTCGGGAAACATGAAGCGAAAGCCATTTATTGACAAGAAAGTTCATTTATAGTCACTCATTCCTTTGAAAGCGTTATTATTGGTTTTAAATGGATTTATAATCTCATTATTGATTTTAGGTTGAATTTTCTTATAATTTTGGTTAAAACAGAATATAATTGAATGTTTCCCTCGAGAAACGTGATGCGAAAGCCATCCATTGACAACAAAAGTTTATTTATAGTCACTCATGGCTTCGGAAGCCTTATTACTCTCTTTAAATGCTTTTATAGTCTCAAAATTGATTTTAAGTTAAATTTTATTACATTTTTCATTAAAACAGATTATAATTGAATGTTTGCCTCAGAAAACATGAAGCGAAACCCATCCATTGAGAAGAAAAGTTCATCTATTATCACTCTTGCCTTCGAAAGCGTTATTACTGGCTTTAAATGGATTTATAATCTGATTACTGATTTAAGTTGAATTTTCTTATAATTTTGGCTAAAACAGAATATAATTGAATGTTTGCCTCGAGAAACGTGACGCGAAAGCCATCCATTGACAACAAAAGTTTATTCATAGTCACTCATGCCTTCGGAAGCCTTATTACTCGCTTGAAATACTTTTATAGTCTAATTATTGAATCTAAGTTGAATATTGTTACATTTTTGGTTAAGGAAGATTATAATTGATTGTTTGCCTCTGGAAACATGAAGCGAAAGCCATTTATTGACAAGAAAAGTTCATTTATAGTCACTGATTCCTTTGAAAGCGTTATTATAGGTTTTAAATGGATTTATAATCTCATTATTGATTTTAAGTTGAATTTTCTTATAATTTTGGTTAAAACAAAATATAATTAAATGTTTGCCTCGAGAAACGTGACGCGAAAGGCATCCATTGACAACAAAAGTTTATTTATAGTCACTCATGCCTTTAGAAGCCTTATTACTCGCTTTAAATACTTTTATAGTCTCATTATTGATTTTAAGTTGAATATTCTTACATTTTTGGTTAAGAAAGATTATAATTGAATGTTTGCCTCAGGAAACATGTAGCGAAAGCCATTTATTGACAAGAAAGCTCATTTATAGTCACTCATTCCTTTGAAAGCGTTATTATTGGTTTTAAATGGATTTATAATCTCATTATTGATTTTAAGTTGAATTTTCTTATAATTTTGGTTAAAAAAGAATATAATTGAATGTTTGCCTCAAGAAACGTGACGCGAAAGCCATCCATTGACAACAAAAGTTTATTTATAGTCACTCATGCCTTCGGAAGCCTTATTACTCGCTTTAAATACTTTTATAGTCTCATTATTGATTTTAAGTTGAATATTCTTACATTTTTGGTTAACAAAGATTATAATTGATTGTTTGCCTCGGGAAACATGAAACGAAAGCCATTTATTGACAATAAAAGTTCATTTATAGTCACTCATTCCATTGAAAACGTTATTATTTGTTTTAAATGGATTTATAATATCATTATTGATTTTAAGTTGAATTTTCTTATAATTTTGGTTAAAACAGAATATAATTGATTGTTTGCCTCGAGAAACATGACGCGAAAGCCATCCATTGACAACAAAAGTTTATTTATAGTCACTCATGCCTTCGGAAGCCTTATTACTTGCTTTAAATGTTATTATAGTCTCAAAATTGATTTTAAGTTGAATTTCCTTATAATTTTGGTTAAAACATAACATAATTAAATGTTTGCCTCGAGAAACGTGACGCGAAAGCCATCCATTGACAACAAAAGTTCATTTATAGTCACTCATTCCTTTGAAAGCGTTATTATTGATTTTAAATGGTTTTATAATCTCATTATTGATTTTAAGTTGAATTCTCTTATAATTTTGGTTAAAACAGAATATAATTGAATGTTTTTCTCGAGAAACGTGACGCGAAAGCCATCCATTGACAACAAAATTTTATTTATGGTCAGTCATGCCTTCGGAAGCCTTATTATCGCTTTAAATGTTTTTATAGCCTCAAAATTGATTTTAAGTTGAATTTTCTTACATTTTTCATTAAAACATATTATAATTGAATGTTTGCCTCAGAAAACATGAAGCGAAACCCATCCATTGAGAAGAAAAGTTCATTTATTGTCACTCCTGCCTTCAAAAGCGTTATTTCTAGCTTGAAATGGATTTATAATCTCATTATTGATTTTAAGTTGAATTTTCTTACAACTTTTGTTAAAACAGAATATAATTGAATGTTTGCCTCGAGAAACGTGACGCGAAAGCCATCCATTGACAACAAAAGTTTATTTATAGTCACTCAAGCCTTCGAAAGCCTTATTACTCGCTTTAAATGATTTTATAGTCTCAAAATTTATTTTAAGTTGAATTTCCTTACATTTTTCGTTAAAACAAATTATAATTGAATATTTGCCTCAGAAAACATGAAGCGAAACCCATCCATTGAGAAGAAAAGTTCATCTATTGTCACTCCTGCCTTCGAAAGCGTTATTACTGGTATTAAATGGATTTATAATCTGGTTACTGATTTTAAGTTGAATTTTCTTATAATTTTGGTTAAAACAGAATATAATTGAATGTTTGCCTCAAGAAATGTGACGCGAAAGCCATCCATTGACAACAAAAGTTTATTGATAGTCACTCATGCCTTCGGGAGCCTTATTACTCGCTTTAAATACTTTTATAGTCTAATTATTGAATCTAAGTTGAATATTGTTACATTTTTGGTTAAGGAAGATTATAATTGATTGTTTGCCTCTGGAAACATGAAGCGAAAGCCATTTATTGACAAGAAAAGTTCATTTATAGTCACTGATTCCTTTGAAAGCGTTATTATAGGTTTTAAATGCATTTATAATCTCATTATTGATTTTAAGTTGAATTTTCTTATAATTTTGGTTAAAACAAAATATAATTAAATGTTTGCCTCGAGAAACGTGACGCGAAAGGCATCCATTGACAACAAAAGTTTATTTATAGTCACTCATGCCTTCGGAAGCCTTATTACTCGCTTTAAATACTTTTATAGTCTCATTATTGATTTTAAGTTGAATATTCTTACATTTTTGGTTAAGAAAGATTATAATTGAATGTTTGCCTCAGGAAACATGAAGCGAAAGCCATTTATTGACAAGAAAGTTCATTTATAGTCACTCATTCCTTTGAAAGCGTTATTATTGGTTTTAAATGGATTTATAATCTCATTATTGATTTTAAGTTGAATTTTCTTATAATTTTGGTTAAAAAAGAATATAATTGAATGTTTGCCTCAAGAAACGTGACGCGAAAGCCATCCATTGACAACAAAAGTTTATTTATAGTCACTCATGCCTTCGGAAGCCTTATTACTCGGTTTAAATACTTTTATAGTCTCATTATTGATTTTAAGTTGAATATTCTTACATTTTTGGTTAACAAAGATTATATATGAATATTTGCCTTGGGAAACATGAAGTGAAAGCCATTTATTGACAAGAAAAGTTCATTTATAGTCACTCATTCCTTTGAAAGCGTTATTATTAGTTTTAAATGGATTTATAATCTGATTATTGATTTTAAGCTGAATTTTCTTATAATTTTGGTTAAAACATAACATAATTAAATGTTTACCTCGAGAAACGTGACGCGAAAGCCATCCATTGACAACAAAAGTTCATTTATAGTCACTCATTCCTTTGAAAGCGTTATTATTGATTTTAAATGGATTTATAATCTCATTATTGATTTTAAGTTGAATTCTCTTATAATTTTGGTTAAAACAGAATATAATTGAATGTTTTTCTCGAGAAACGTGACGCGAAAGCCATCCATTGACAAAAAAATTTTATTTATAGTCACTCATGCCTTCGGAAGCCTTATTATCGCTTTAAATGTTTTTATAGTCTCAAAATTGATGTTAAGTTGAATTTTCTTACATTTTTCATTAAAACATATTATAATTGAATGTTTGCCTCAGAAAACATGAAGCGAAACCCATCCATTGAGAAGAAAAGTTCATTTATAGTCACTCATTCCTTTGAAAACGTTATTATTGGTTTTAAATGGATTTATAATCTCATTATTGATTTTAAGTTGAATTTTCTTATAATTTTGGTTAAAACAGAATATAATTGAATGTTTACCTCGAGAAACGTGACGCGAAAGCCATCCATTGACAACAAAAGTTTATTTATAGTCACTCATGCCTTCGGAAGACTTATTACTCGCTTTAAATACTTTTATAATCTCATTATTGATTTTAAGTTGAACATTCTTACATTTTTGGTTAACAAAGATTATAATTGAATGTTTGCCTCGGGAAACATGAAGGGAAAGCCATTTATTGACAAGAAAATTTCATTTATAGTCACTCATTCCTTTGAAAACGTTATTATTGGTTTTAAATGGATTTATAATCTCATTATTGATTTTAAGTTGAATTTTATAATAATTTTGGTTAAAACAGAATATAATTGAATGTTTGCCTCGAGAAACGTGACGCGAAAGCCATCCATTGACAACAAAAGTTTATTTATAGTCACTCATGCCTTCGAAAGCCTTATTACTTGCTTTAAATACTTTTATAGTCTCATTATTCATTTTAAGTTGAATATTCTTACATTTTTCGTTAAGAAAGATTATAATTGAATGTTTGCCTCGGGAAACATGAAGCGAAAGCCATTTATTGACAAGAAAAGTTCATTTATAGTCACTCATTCCATTGAGAACGTTATTATTGGTTTTAAATGGATTTATAATCTCATTATTGATTTTAAGTTCAATTTTCTTAGAATTTTGGTTAAAACAGAATATAATTGAATGGTTCCCTCGAGAAACGTGACGCGAAAGCCATCCATTGATAAGGAAAGTTTAGTTATAGTCACTCATGCCTTCGGAAGCCTTATTACTCGCTTTAAATACTTTTATAGTCTCATTATTGATTTTAAGTTGAATATTCTTACATTTTTGGTTAAGAAAGATTATAATTGAATGTTTGGCTTGGGAAACATGAAGCGAAAGCCATTTATTGATAAGAAAAGTTCATTTATAGTCACTCATTCCTTTGAAAGCGTTATTATTGGTTTTAAATGGATTTATAATCTGATTATTGATTTTAAGTTGAATTTTCTTATAATTTTGGTTAAAACATAACATAATTAAATGTTTGCCTCGAGAAACGTGACGCGAAAGCCATCCATTGACAACAAAAGTTTATTTATAGTCACTCAAGCCTTCGGAAGCCTTATTACTCGCTTTAAATACTTTTATAGTCTCATTATTGATTTTAAGTTGAATATTCTTACATTTTTGGTTAACAAAGATTATAATTGAATGTTTGCCTCAGGAAACATGAAGAGAAAGCCATTTATTGACAAGAAAACTTCATTGATAGTCACTCATTCCTTTGAAAACGTTATTATTGGTTTTAAATGGATTTATAATCTCATTATTGATTTTAAGTTTAATTTTTGTTAAATTTTGGTTAAAATAGAATATAATTTAATGTTTGCCTCGAGAAACGTGACGCGAAAGCCATTCATTGACAACAAAAGTTTATTTATAGTCACTCAAGCATTCGAAAGCCTTATTACTTGCTTTAAATACTTTTATAGTCTCATTATTGATTTTAAGTTGAATATTCTTACATTTTTGGTTAACAAAGATTATAATTGAATGTTTGCCTCGGGAAACATGAAGCGAAAGCCATTTATTGACAAGAAAAGTTCATTTATAGTCACTCATTCCTTTGAAAACCTTATTATTGGTTTTAAATGGATTTATAATCTCATTATTGATTTTAAGTTGAATTTTCTTATAATTTTGGTTAAAACAGAATATAATTGAATGTTTGCCTCGAGAAACGTGACGCGAAAGCCATCCATTGACAACAAAAGTTTATTTATAGTCACTCATGCCTTCGGAAGCCTTATTACTCGCTTTAAATACTTTTATAGTCTCATTATTGATTTTAAGTTGAATATTCTTACATTTTTGGTTAAGAAAGATACTAATTGAATGTTTGCCTCGGGAAACATGAAGTGAAAGCCATTTATTGACAAGAAAAGTTCATTTATAGTCACTCATTCCATTGAAAACGTTATTATTGGTTTTAAATGGATTTATAATCTCATTATTGATTTTAAGTTGAATTTTCTTATAATTTTGGTTAAAACAAAATATAATTGATTGTTTGCCTCGAGAAACATGACGCGAAAGCCATCTATTGACAACAAAAGTTTATTTATAGTCACTCATGCCTTCGGAAGCCTTATTACTTGCTTTAAATGCTTTTATAGTCTCAAAATTGATTTTAAGTTGAATTTCCTTACATTTTTCATTTAAACATATTATAATTGAATGTTTGCCTCAGAAAACATGAAGCGAAACCCATCCATTGAGAAGAAAAGTTCATTTATTGTCACTCCTGCCTTCGAAAGCGTTATTACTGGCTTTAAATGGATTTATAATCTGATTACTGATTTTAAGTTGATTTTTCTTATAATTTTGGTTAAAACAGAATATAATTGAATGGTTCCCTCGAGAAACGTGACGCGAAAGCCATCCATTGATAAGAAAAGTTTATTTATAGTCACTCATGCCTTCGGAAGCCTTATTACTCGGTTTAAATAATTTTATAGTCTCATTATTGATTTAAAGTTGAATATTCTTACATTTTTGGTTAAGAAAGATTATAATTGAATGTTTGCCTTGGGAAACATGAAGCGAAAGCCATTTATTGACAAGAAAAGTTCATTTATAGTCACTCATTCCTTTGAAAGCGTTATTATTGGTTTTAAATGGATTTATAATCTGATTATTGATTTTAAGTTGAATTTTCTTATAATTTTGGTTAAAACAGAATATAATTGAATGTTTACCTCGAGAAACATGACGCGAAAGCCATCCATTGACAACAAAAGTTTATTTATAGTCACTCATGCCTTCGAAAGCCTTATTACTCGCTTTAAATACTTTTATAGTCTCATTATTGATTTTAAGTTGAATATTCTTACTTTTTTGGTTAAGAAAGATTATAATTGAATGTTTGCCTCGGGAAACATGAAGCGAAAGCCATTTATTGACAAGAAAAGTTCATTTATAGTCACTCATTCCATTGAAAACGTTATTATTGGTTTTAAATGGATTTATAATCTCATTATTGATTTTAAGTTGAATTTTCTTATAATTTTGGTTAAAACAAATATAATTGATTGTTTGCCTCGAGAAACATGACGCGAAAGCCATCCATTGACAACAAAAGTTTATTTATAGTCACTCATGCCTTCGGAAGCCTTATTACTTGCTTTAAATGCTTTTATAGTCTCAAAATTGATTTTAAGTTGAATTTCCTTACATTTTTCATTAAAACATATTATAATTGAATGTTTGCCTCAAAAACATGAAGCGAAACCCATCCATTGAGAAGAAAAGTTCATTTATTGTCACTCCTGCCTTCGAAAGCGTTATTACTGGCTTTAAATGGATTTATAATCTGATTACTGATTTTAAGTTGATTTTTCTTATAATTTTGGTTAAAACAGAATATAATTGAATGTTTTCCTCGAGAAACGTGACGCGAAAGCCATCCATTGACAACAAAAGTTTATTTATAGTCACTCATACCTTCGGAAGCCTTATTACTCGGTTTAAATACTTTTATAGTCTCATTATTGATTTAAAGTTGAATATTCTTACATTTTTGGTTAAGAAAGATTATAATTGAATGTTTGCCCCGGGAAACATGAAGCGAAAGCCATTTATTGTCAAGAAAAGTTCATTTATAGTCACTCATTCCTTTGAAAGCGTTATTATTGGTTTTAAATGGATTTATAATCTCATTATTGATTCTAAGTTGAATTTTCTTATAATATTGGCTAAAACAGAATATAATTGAATGTTTGCCTCGAGAAATGCGACACGAAAGCAATCCATTGACAAGAAAGTTTATTTATAGTCACTTATGCCTTCGAGAGCCCTATTACTCGCTTTAAATACTTTTATAGTCTCATTATTGATTTTAAGTTGAATATTCTTACATTTTTGGTTAAGAAATATTATAATTGAATGTTAGCCTCGGGAAACATGAAGCGAAAGCCATTTATTGACAAGAAAAGTTCATTTATAGTCACTCATTCCTTTGAAAGCTTTATTATTGGTTTTAAATGGATTTATAATCTCATTATTGATTTTAAGTTGAATTTTCTTATAATTTTGGTTAAAACAGAATATAATTGAATGTTTCCCTCGAGAAACGTGATGCGAAAGCCATCCATTGACAACAAAAGTTTATTTATAGTCACTCATGCCTTCGGAAGCCTTATTACTCGGTTTAAATACTTTTATAGTCTCATTATTGATTTTAAGCTGAATATTCTTACATTTTTGGTTAACAAAGATTATATATGAATATTTGCCTTGGGAAACATGAAGTGAAAGCCATTTATTGATAAGAAAAGTTCATTTATAGTCACACATTCCATTGAAAACGTTATTATTGGTTTTAAATGGATTTATAATCTCATTATTGATTTTAAGTTCAATTTTCGTAGAATTTTGGTTAAAACAGAATATAATTGAATGGTTCCCTCGAGAAACGTGACGCGAAAGCCATCCATTGATAAGGAAAGTTTAGTTATAGTCACTCATGCCTTCGGAAGCCTTATTACTCGCTTTAAATACTTTTATAGTCTCATTATTGATTTTAAGTTGAATATTCTTACATTTTTGGATAAGAAAGATTATAATTGAATGTTTGCCTCGGGAAACATGAAGCGAAAGCCATTTATTGACAAGAAAAGTTCATTTATAGTCACTCATTCCTTTGAAAGCGTTATTATTGGTTTTAAATGGATTTATAATCTCATTATTGATTTTAAGTTGAATTTTCTTATAATTTTGGTTAAAACATAACATAATTAAATGTTTTCCTCGAGAAACGTGACGCGAAAGCCATCCATTGACAACAAAAGTTCATTTATAGTCACTCATTCCTTTGAAAGCGTTATTATTGATTTTAAATGGATTTATAATCTCATTATTGATTTTAAGTTGAATTCTCTTATAATTTTGGTTAAAACAGAATATAATTGAATGTTTTTCTCGAGAAACGTGACGCGAAAGCCATCCATTGACAACAAAAATTTATTTATGGTCACTCATGCCTTCGGAAGCCTTATTATCGCTTTAAATGTTTTTATAGTCTCAAAATTGATTTTAAGTTGAATTTTCTTACATTTTTCATTAAAACATATTATAATTGAATGTTTGCCTCAGAAAACATGAAGCGAAACCCATCCATTGAGAAGAAAAGTTCATTTATAGTCACTCATTCCTTTGAAAACGTTATTATTGGTTTTAAATGGATTAATAATCTCATTATTGATTTTAAGTTGAATTTTCTTATAATTTTGGTTAAAACAGAATATAATTGAATGTTTGCCTCGAGAAACGTGACGCGAAAGCCATCAATTGACAACAAAAGTTTATTTATAGTCACTCATGCCTTCGAAAGCCTTATTACTCGCTTTAAATACTTTTATAGTCTCATTATTGATTTTAAGTTGAATATTCTTACATTTTTTGTTAACAAAGATTATAATTGAATGTTTGCCTCGGGAAACATGAAACGAAAGCCATTTATTGACAAGAAAAGTTCATTTATAGTCACTCATTCCTTTGAAAGCGTTATTATTGGTTTTAAATGGACTTATAATCTCATTATTGATTTTAAGTTGAATTTTCTTATAATTTTTGTTAAAACAGAATATAATTGAAAGTTTGCCTCGAGAAACGTGACGCGAAAGCCATCCACTGACAACAAAAGTTTATTTATAGTCACTCATGCCTTCGGAAGCCTTATTACTCGCTTTAAATGCTTTTATAGTCTCAAAATTGATTTTGAGTTGAATTTTCTTGCATTTGTCATTAAAACAGATTATAGTTGAATATTTGCCTCAGAAAACATGAAGCGACACCCATCCATTGAGAAGAAAAGTTCATTTATTGTCACTCCTGCCTTCGAAAGCGTTATTACTGGCTTGAAATGGATTTATAATCTCATTATTGATTTTAAGTTGATTTTTCTTATAACTTTGGTTAAAACAGAATATAATTGAATGTTTACCTCGAGAAACGTGACACGAAAGCCATCCATAGACAACAAAAGTTTATTTATAGTCACTCATGCCTTCGAAAGCCTTATTACTCGCTTTAAGTACTTTTATAGTCTCATTATTAATTTTAGGTTGAATATTCTTACATTTGTGGTTAACAAAGATTATAATTGAATGTTTGCCTCGGGAAACATGAAGCGAAAGCCATTTATTGACAAGAAAAGTTCATTTATAGTCACTTATGCCTTCGAGAGCCCTATTACTCGCTTTAAATACTTTTATAGTCTCATTATTGATTTTAAGTTGAATATTCTTACATTTTTGGTTAAGAAATATTATAATTGAATGTTAGCCTCGGGAAACATGAAGCGAAAGCCAATTATTGACAAGAAAAGTTCATTTATAGTCACTCATTCCTTTGAAAGCTTTATTATTGGTTTTAAATGGATTTATAATCTCATTATTGATTTTAAGTTGAATTTTCTTATAATTTTGGTTAAAACAGAATATAATTGAATGTTTCCCTCGAGAAACGTGATGCGAAAGCCATCCATTGACAACAAAAGTTTATTTATAGTCACTCATGCCTTCGGAAGCCTTATTACTCGGTTTAAATACTTTTATAGTCTCATTATTGATTTTAAGCTGAATATTCTTACATTTTTGGTTAACAAAGATTATATATGAATATTTGCCTTTGGAAACATGAAGTGAAAGCCATTTATTGATAAGAAAAGTTCATTTATAGTCACTCATTCCATTGAAAACGTTATTATTGGTTTTAAATGGATTTATAATCTCATTATTGATTTTAAGTTCAATTTTCGTAGAATTTTGGTTAAAACAGAATATAATTGAATGGTTTTAAATGGATTTATAATCTGATTATTGATTTTAAGTTGAATTTTCTTATAATTTTGGTTAAAACATAACATAATTAAATGTTTTCCTCGAGAAACGTGACGCGAAAGCCATCCATTGACAACAAAAGTTCATTTATAGTCACTCATTCCTTTGAAAGCGTTATTATTGATTTTAAATGGATTTATAATCTCATTATTGATTTTAAGTTGAATTCTCTTATAATTTTGGTTAAAACAGAATATAATTGAATGTTTTTCTCGAGAAACGTGACGCGAAAGCCATCCATTGACAACAAAAATTTATTTATGGTCACTCATGCCTTCGGAAGCCTTATTATCGCTTTAAATGTTTTTATAGTCTCAAAATTGATTTTAAGTTGAATTTTCTTACATTTTTCATTAAAACATATTATAATTGAATGTTTGCCTCAGAAAACATGAAGCGAAACCCATCCATTGAGAAGAAAAGTTCATTTATAGTCACTCATTCCTTTGAAAACGTTATTATTGGTTTTAAATGGATTAATAATCTCATTATTGATTTTAAGTTGAATTTTCTTATAATTTTGGTTAAAACAGAATATAATTGAATGTTTGCCTCGAGAAACGTGACGCGAAAGCCATCAATTGACAACGAAAGTTTATTTATAGTCACTCATGCCTTCGAAAGCCTTATTACTCGCTTTAAATACTTTTATAGTCTCATTATTGATTTTAAGTTGAATATTCTTACATTTTTGGTTAACAAATATTATAATTGAATGTTTGCCTCGGGAAACATGAAGCGAAAGCCATTTATTGACAAGAAAAGTTCATTTATAGTCACTCATTCCATTGAAAACGTTATTATTGGTTTTAAATGGATTTATAATCTCATTATTGATTTTAAGTTGAATTTTCTTATAATTTTGGTTAAAACAGAATATAATTGAATATTTGCCTCGAGAAACGTGACGCGAAAGCCATCCATTGACAACAAAAGTTTATTTATAGTCACTAATGCCTTCGGAAGCCTTATTACTCGCTTTAAATACTTTTATAGTCTCATTATTGATTTTAAGTTGAATATTCTTACATTTTTGGTTAAAAAAGATTATAATTGAATGTTTGCCTCGGGAAACATGAAGCGAAAGCCATTTATTGACAAGAAAAGTTCATTTATAGACACTCATTCCATTGAAAACGTTATTATTGGTTTTAAATGGATTTATAATCTCATTATTGATTTTAAGTTGAATTTTCTTATAATTTTGGTTAAAAAAAAATATAATTGATTGTTTGCCTCGAGAAATATGACGCGAAAGCCATCCATTGACAACTAAAGTTTATTTATAATCACTCATGCCTTCGGAAGCCTTATTACTTGATTTAAATGCTTTTATAGTCTCAAAATTGATTTTAAGTTGAGTTTCCTTACATTTTTCATTAAAACATATTATAATTGAATGTTTGCCTCAGAAAACATGAAGCGAAACCCATCCATTGAGAAGAAAAGTTCATTTATTGTCACTCCTGCCTTCGAAAGCGTTATTACTGGCTTTAAATGGATTTATAATCTGATTACTGATTTTAAGTTGATTTTTCTTATAATTTTGGTTAAAACAGAATATAATTGAATGTTTGCCTCGAGAAACGTGACGCGAAAGCCATCCATTGACAACAAAAGTTTATTTATAGTCACTCATGCCTTCGGAAGCCTTATTACTCAGTTTAAATACTTTTATAGTCTCATTATTGATTTAAAGTTGAATATTCTTACATTTTTGGTTAAGAAAGATTATAATTGAATGTTTGCCCCGGGAAACATGAAGCGAAAGCCATTTATTGTCAAGAAAAGTTCATTTATAGTCACTCATTCCTTTGAAAGCGTTATTATTGGTTTTAAATGGATTTATAATCTCATTATTGATTTTAAGTTAAATTTTCTTATAATATTGGCTAAAACAGAATATAATTGAATGTTTGCCTCGAGAAATGTGACACGAAAGCAATCCATTGACAAGAAAGTTTATTTATAGTCACTGATGCCTTCGAGAGCCCTATTACTCACTTTAAATACTTTTATAGTCTCATTATTGATTTTAAGTTGAATATTCTTACATTTTTGGCTAAGAAATATTATAATTGAATGTTAGCCTCGGGAAACATGAAGCGAAAGCCATTTATTGACAAGAAAAGTTCATTTATAGTCACTCATTCCTTTGAAAGCTTTATTATTGGTTTTAAATGGATTTATAATCTCATTATTGATTTTAAGTTGAATTTTCTTATAATTTTGGTTAAAACAGAATATAATTGAATGTTTCCCTCGAGAAACGTGATGCGAAAGCCATCCATTGACAACAAAAGTTTATTTATAGTCACTCATGGCTACGGAAGCCTTATTACTCGCTTTAAATGCTTTTATAGTCTCAAAATTGATTTTAAGTTAAATTTTATTACATTTTTCATTAAAACAGATTATAATTGAATGTTTGCCTCAGAAAACATGAAGCGAAACCCATCCATTAAGAAGAAAAGTTCATTTATTGTCACTCCAGCCTTCAAAAGCGTTATTACTAGCTTGAAATGGATTTATAATCTCCTTATTGATTTTAAGTTGAATTTTCTTATAACTTTGGTTAAAACAGAATATAATTGAATGTTTGCCTCGAGAAACGTGACGCGAAAGCCATCCATTGACAACAAAAGTTTATTTATAGTCACTCAAGCCTTCGGAAGCCTTATTACTCGCTTTAAATACTTTTATAGTCTCATTATTGATTTTATGTTGAATATTCTTACTTTTTTGGTTAACAAAGATTATAATTGAATGTTTGCCTCGGGAAACATGATGCGAAAGCCATTTATTGACAAGAAAACTTCATTTATAGTCACTCATTCCTTTGAAAACGTTATTATTGGTTTTAAATGGATTTATAATCTCATTATTGATTTTAAGTTGAATTTTTTTAAATTTTGGTTAAAATAGAATATAATTGAATGTTTTCCTCGAGAAACGTGACGCGAAAGCCATTCATTGACAAAAAAAGTTTATTTATAGTCACTCATGCCTTCGAAAGCCTTATTACTTGCTTTAAATACTTTTATAGTCTCATTATTGATTTTAAGTTGAATATTCCTACATTTTTGGTTAACAAAGATTATAATTGAATGTTTGCCTCGGGAAACATGAAGCGAAAGCCATTTATTGAGAAGAAAAGTTCATTTATAGTCACTCATTCCTTTGAAAACGTTATTATTGGTTTTAAATGGATTTATAATCTCATTATTGATTTTAAGTTGAATTTTCTTATAATTTTGGTTAAAATAGAATATAATTGATTGTTTGTCTCGAGAAACGTGACGCGAAAGCCATCCATTGACAACAAAAGTTTATTTATAGTCACTCAAGCCTTCGGAAGCCTTATTACTCGCTTTAAATACTTTTATAATCTCATTATTGATTTTAAGTTAAATATTCTTACATTTTTGGTTAACAAAGATTATAATTGAATGTTTACCTCGGGAAACATGAAGTGAAAGCCATTTATTGACAAGAAAATTTCATTTATAGTCACTCATTCCTTTGAAAACGTTATTATTGGTTTTAAATGGATTTATAATCTCATTATTGATTTTAAGTTGAATTTTCTAGTAATTTTGGTTAAAACAGAATATAATTGAATGTTTGCCTCGAGAAACGTGACGCGAAAGCAATCCATTGACAACAAAAGTTTATTTATAGTCACTCATGCCTTCGAAAGCCTTATTACTTGCTTTAAATACTTTTATAGTCTCATTATTGATTTTAAGTTGAATATTCTTACATTTTTGGTTAACAAAGATTATAATTGAATGTTTGCCTCGGGAAACATGAAGCGAAAGCCATTTATTGACAAGAAAAGTTCATTTATAGTCACTCATTCCTTTGAAAACGTTATTATTGGTTTTAAATGGATTTATAATCTCATTATTGATTTTAAGTTGAATTTTCTTATAATTTTGATTAAAACAGAATATAATTGAATGTTTGCCTCGAGAAACGTGACGCGAAAGCCATCCATTGACAACAAAAGTTTATTTATAGTCACTCATGCCTTCGAAAGCCTTATTACTCGCTTTAAATACTTTTATAGTCTCATTATTGATTTTAAGTTGAATATTCTTACATTTTTGGTTAACAAAGATTATAATTGAATGTTTGCCTCGGGAAACATGAAGCGAAAGCCATTTATTGAGAAGAAAAGTTCATTTATAGTCACTCATTCCATTGAAAACGTTATTATTGGTTTTAAATGGATTTATAATCTCATTATTGATTTTATGTTGAATGTTCTTATAATTTTGGTTAAAACAAAATATAATTGATTGTTTGCCTCGAGAAACATGACGCGAAAGCCATCCATTGACAACAAAAGTTTATTTATAGTCACTCATGCCTTCGGAAGCCTTATTACTTGCTTTAAATGCTTTTATAGTCTCAAAATTGATTTTAAGTTGAATTTCCTTACGTTTTTCATTAAAACATATTATAATTGAATGTTTGCCTCAGAAAAGATGAAGCGAAACCCATCCATTGAGAAGAAAAGTTCATTTATTGTCACTCCTGCCTTCGAAAGCGTTATTACTGGCTTTAAATGGATTTATAATCTGATTACTGATTTTAAGTTGATTTTTCTTATAATTTTGGTTTAAACAGAATATAATTGAATGTTTGCCTCGAGAAACGTGACGCGAAAGCCATCCATTGACAACAAAAGTTTATTTATAGTCACTCATGCCTTCGGAAGCCTTATTACTCGGTTTAAATACTTTTATAGTCTCATTATTGATTTAAAGTTGAATATTCTTACATTTTTGGTTAAGAAAGATTATAATTGAATGTTTGCCTCGGGAAACATGAAGCGAAAGCCATTTATTGTCAAGAAAAGTTCATTTATAGTCACTCATTCCTTTGAAAGCGTTATTATTGGTTTTAAATGGATTTATAATCTCATTATTGATTTTAAGTTAAATTTTCTTATAATATTGGCTGAAACAGAATATAATTGAATGTTTGCCTCGAGAAATGTGACACGAAAGCAATCCATTGACAAGAAAGTTTATTTATAGTCACTGATGCCTTTGAGAGCCCTATTACTCGCTTTAAATACTTTTATAGTCTCATTATTGATTTTAAGTTGAATATTCTTACATTTTTGGTTAAGAAATATTATAATTGAATGTTAGCCTCGGGAAACATGAAGCGAAAGCCATTTATTGACAAGAAAAGTTTATTTATAGTCACTCATTCCTTTGAAAGCTTTATTATTGGTTTTAAATGGATTTATAATCTCATTATTGATTTTAAGTTGAATTTTCTTATAATTTTGGTTAAAACAGAATATAATTGAATGTTTCCCTTGAGAAACGTGATGCGAAAGCCATGCATTGACAACAAAAGTTTATTTATAGTCACTCATGGCTTCAGAAGCCTTATTACTCGCTTTAAATGCTTTTATAGTCTCAAAATTGATTTTAAGTTAAATTTTATTACATTTTTCATTAAAACAGATTATAATTGAATGTTTGCCTCAGAAAACATGAAGCGAAACCCATCCATTGAGAAGAAAAGTTCATTTATTGTCACTCCAGCCTTCAAAAGCGTTATTACTAGCTTGAAATGGATTTATAATCTCATTATTGATTTTAAGTTGAATTTTCTTATAACATTGGTTAAAACAGAATATAATTGAATGTTTGCCTCGAGAAACGTGACGCGAAAGCCATCCATTGACAACAAAAGTTTATTTATAGTCACTCAACCCTTCGGAAGCCTTATTACTCGCTTTAAATACTTTTATAGTCTCATTATTGATTTTAAGTTGAATATTCTTAATTTTTTGGTTAACAAAGATTATAATTGAATGTTTGCCTCGGGAAACATGATGCGAAAGCCATTTATTGACAAGAAAACTTCATTTATAGTCACTCATTCCTTTGAAAACGTTATTATTGGTTTTAAATGGATTTATAATCTCATTATTGATTTTAAGTTGAATTTTCTTAAATTTTGGTTAAAACAGAATATAATTGAATGTTTGCCTCGAGAAACGTGACGCGAAAGCCATCCATTGACAACAAAAGTTTATTTATAGTCACTCATGCCTTCGAAAGCCTTATTACTTGCTTTAAATACTTTTATAGTCTCATTATTGATTTTAAGTTGAATATTCTTACATTTTTGGTTAAGAAAGATTATAATTGAATGTTTGCCTCGGGAAACATGAAGCGAAAGCCATTTATTGACAAGAAAAGTTCATTTATAGTCACTCATTCCATTGAAAACGTTATTATTGGTTTTAAATGGATTTATAATCTCATTATTGATTTTAAGTTCAATTTTCTTAGAATTTTGGTTAAAACAGAATATAATTGAATGGTTCCCTCGAGAAACGTGACGCAAAAGCCATCCATTGATAAGGAAAGTTTAGTTATAGTCACTCATGCCTTCGGAAGCCTTATTACTCGCTTTAAATACTTTTATAGTCTCATTATTGATTTTAAGTTGAATATTCTTACATTTTTGGTTAAGAAAGATTATAATTGAATGTTTGCCTTGGGAAACATGAAGCGAAAGCCATTTATTGATAAGAAAAGTTCATTTATAGTCACTCATTCCTTTGAAAGCGTTATTATTGGTTTTAAATGGATTTATAATCTGATTATTGATTTTAAGTTGAATTTTCTTATAATTTTGCTTAAAACATAACATAATTAAATGTTTACCTCGAGAAACGTGACGCGAAAGCCATCCATTGACAACAAAAGTTTATTTATAGTCACTCAAGCCTTCGGAAGCCTTATTACTCGCTTTAAATACTTTTATAACCTCATTATTGATTTTAAGTTGAATATTCTTACATTTTTGGTTAACAAAGATTATAATTGAATGTTTGCCTCGGGAAACATGAAGTGAAAGCCATTTATTGACAAGAAAATTTCATTTATAGTCACTCATTCCTTTGAAAACGTTATTATTGGTTTTAAATGGATTTATAATCTCATTATTGATTTTAAGTTGAATTTTCTAATAATTTTGGTTAAAACAGAATATAATTGAATGTTTGCCTCGAGAAACGTGACGCGAAAGCCATCCATTGACAACAAAAGTTTATTTATAGTCACTCATGCCTTCGAAAGCCTTATTACTCGCTTTAAATACTTTTATAGTCTCATTATTGATTTTAAGTTGAATATTCTTACATTTTTGGTTAAGAAAGATTATAATTGAATGTTTGCCTCGGGAAACATGAAGCGAAAGCCATTTATTGACAAGAAAAGTTCATTTATAGTCACTCATTCCTTTGAAAACGTTATTATTGGTTTTAAATGGATTTATAATCTCATTATTGATTTTAAGTTGAATTTTCTTATAATTTTGGTTAAAACAGAATATAATTGAATGTTTGCATCAAGAAACGTGACGCGAAAGCCATCCATTGACAACAAAAGTTTATTTATAGTCACTCATGCCTTCGGAAGCCTTATTACTCGCTTTAAATGCTTTTATAGTCTCAAAATTTATTTTAAATTGAATTTCCTTACATTTTTCGTTAAAACTGATTATAATTGAATATTTGCCTCAGAAAACATGAAGCGAAACCCATCCGTTGAGAAGAAAAGTTCATCTTTTGTCACTCTTGCCTTCGAAAGCGTTATTACTGGTATTAAATGGATTTATAATCAGGTTACTGATTTTAAGTTGAATTTTCTTATAATTTTGGTTAAAACAGAATATAATTGAATGTTTGCCTCAAGAAATGTGACGCGAAAGCCATCCATTGACAACAAAAGTTTATTTATAGTCACTCATGCCTTCGGAAGCCTTATTACTCGCTTTAAATACTTTTATAGTTTCAAAATTGATTTTAAGTTGAATTTTCTTACATTTTTCATTAAAACAGACTATAATTGAATATTTGCCTCAGAAAACATGAAGCGAAACCCATCCATTGAGAAGAAAAGTTCATCTATTATCACTCCTGCCTTCGAAAGCGTTATTACTGGCTTTAAATGGATTTATAATCTAATTACTGATTTTAAGTTCAATTTTCTTATAATTTTGGCTAAAACAAAATATAATTGAATGTTTGCCTCGAGAAACGTGACGCGAAAGCCATCCATTGACAACAAAAGTTTATTCATAGTCACTCATGCCTTCGGAAGCCTTATTACTCGCTTGAAATACTTTTATAGTCTAATTATTGAATCTAAGTTGAATATTGTTACATTTTTGGTTAGGAAAGGTTATAATTGATTGTTTGCATCTGGAAACATGAAGCGAAAGCCATTTATTGACAAGAAAAGTTCATTTATAGTCACTGATTCCTTTGAAAGCGTTATTATAGGTTTTAAATGGATTTATAATCTTTATTATTGATTTTAAGTTGAATTTTCTTATAATTTTGGTTAAAACAAAATATAATTAAATGTTTACCTTGAGAAACGTGACGCGAAAGGCATCCATTGACAACAAAAGTTTATTTATAGTCACTCATGCCTTCGGAAGCCTTATTACTCGGTTTAAATACTTTTATAGTCTCATTATTGATTTTAAGTTGAATATTCTTACATTTTTGGTTAAGAAAGATTATAATTGAATGTTTGCCTAGGGAAACATGAAGCGAAAGCCATTTATTGACAAGAAAGTTCATTTATAGTCACTCATTCCTTTGAAAGCGTTATTATTGGTTTTAAATGGATTTATAATCTCATTATTCATTTTAAGTTCAATTTTCTTATAATTTTGGTTAAAACAGAATATAATTGAATATTTGCCTCGAGAAATGTGACGCGAAAGCCATCCATTGACAACAAAAGTTTATTTATAGTCACTCATGCCTTCGGAAGCCTTATTACTCGCTTTAAATACTTTTATAGTCTCATTATTGATTTTAAGTTGAATATTCTTACATTTTTGGTTAACAAAGATTATAATTGAATGTTTGCCTCGGGAAACATGAAGCGAAAGCCATTTATTGACAAGAAAAGTTCATTTATAGTCACTCATTCCATTGAAAACGTTATTATTGGTTTTAAATGGATTTATAATCTCATTATTGATTTTAAGTTGAATTTTCTTATAATTTTGGTTAAAACAAAATATAATTGATTGTTTGCCTCGAGAAACATGACGCGAAAGCCATCCATTGACAACAAAAGTTTATTTATAGTCACTCATGCCTTCGGAAGCCTTATTACTTGCTTTAAATGCTTTTATAGTCTCAAAATTGATTTTCAGTTGAATTTCCTTACATTTTTCGTTAAAACATATTATAATTGAATGTTTGCCTCAGAAAACATGAAGCGAAACCCATCCATTGAGAAGAAAAGTTCATTTATTGTCACTCCTGCCTTCGAAAGCGTTATTACTGGCTTTAAATGGATTTATAATCTGATTACTGATTTTAAGTTGATTTTTCTTATAATTTTGGTTAAAACAGAATATAATTGAATGTTTGCCTCAAGAAACGTGACGCGAAAGCTATCCATTGACAACAAAAGTTTATTTGTAGTCACTCATGCCTTCGGAAGCCTTATTAATCGGTTTAAATACTTTTATAGCCTCATTATTGATTTTAAGTTGAATATTCTTACATTTTTGGTTAACAAAAATTATATATGAATATTTGTCTTGGGAAACATGAAGTGAAAGCCATTTATTGACAAGAAAAGTTCATTGATAGTCACTAATTCCATTGAAAGCGTTATTATTGGTTTTAAATGGATTTATAATCTCATTATTGATTTTAAGTTAAATTTTCTTATAATTTTGGTTAAAACAGAATATGATTGAATGGTTCCCTCAAGAAACGTGACGCGAAAGCCATCCATTGATAAGGAAAGTTTAGTTATAGTCACTCATGCCTTTGGAAGCCTTATTACTCGCTTTAAATACTTTTATAGTCTCATTATTGATTTTAAGTTGAATATTCTTACATTTTTGGTTAAGAAAGATTATAATTGAATGTTTGCCTCCGGAAACATGAAGCGAAAGCCATTTATTGACAAGAAAAGTTCATTTATAGTCACTCATTCCTTTAAAAGCGTTATTATTGGTTTTAAATGGATTTATAATCTGATTATTGATTTTAAGTTGAATTCTTTTATAATTTTGGTTAAAACAGAATATAATTGAATGTTTTTCTCGAGAAACGTGACGCAAAAGCCATCCATTGACAACAAAAGGTTATTTATGGTCACTCATGCCTTCGGAAGCCTTATTATCGCTTTAAATGTTTTTATAGTCTCAAAATTGATTTTAAGTTGAATTTTCTTACATTTTTCATTAAAACATATTATAATTTAATGTTTGCCTCAAAAAACATGAAGCGAAACCCATCCATTGAGAAGAAAAGTTCATTTATTGTCACTCCTGCCTTCGAAAGCGTTATTACTGGCTTTAAATGGATTTATAATCTGATTACTGATTTTAAGTTGATTTTTCTTATAATTTTGGTTAAAACAGAATATAATTGAATGTTTGCCTCGAGAAACGTGACGCGAAAGCCATCCATTGACAACAAAAGTTTATTTAGAGTCACTCATGCCTTCGGAAGCCTTATTACTCGGTTTAAATACTTTTATAGTCTCATTATTGATTTAAAGTTGAATATTCTTACATTTTTGGTTAAGAAAGATTATAATTGAATGTTTGCCCCGGAAAACGTGAAGCGAAAGCCATTTATTGTCAAGAAAAGTTCATTTATAGTCACTCATTCCTTTGAAAGCGTTATTATTGGTTTAAATGGATTTATAATCTCATTATTGATTTTAAGTTAAATTTTCTTATAATATTGGCTAAAACAGAATATAATTGAATGTTTGCCTCGAGAAATGTGACACGAAAGCAATTCATTGACAAGAAAGTTTATTTATAGTCACTGATGCCTTCGAGAGCCCTATTACTCGCTTTAAATACTTTTATAGTCTCATTATTGATTTTAAGTTGAATATTCTTACATTTTTGGTTAAGAAATATTATAATTGAATGTTAGCCTCGGGAAACATGAAGCGAAAGCCATTTATTGACAAGAAAAGTTCATTTATAGTCACTCATTCCTTTGAAAGCTTTATTATTGGTTTTAAATGGATTTATAATCTCATTATTGATTTTAAGTTGAATTTTCTTATAATTTTGGTTAAAACAGAATATAATTGAATGTTTGCCTCGAGAAACGTGACGCGAAAGCCATCCATTGACAACAAAAGTTTATTTATAGTCACTCATGCCTTCGGAAGCCTTATTACTCGCTTTAAATACTTTGATAGTCTCATTATTGATTTTAAGTTGAATATTCTTACACTTTTGGTTAAGAAAGATTATAATTGAATGTTTGCCTCGGGAAACATGAAGCGAAAGCCATTTATTGACAAGAAAAGTTTTATTTATAGTCACTCATTCCTTTGAAAACGTTGTTATTGGTTTTAAATGGATTTATAATCTCATTATTGATTTTAAGTTAAATTTTCTTATAATATTGGCTAAAACAGAATATAATTGAGTGTTTGCCTCAAGAAATGTGACACGAAAGCAATCCATTGACAAGAAAGTTTATTTATAGTCACTGATGCCTTCGAGAGCCCTATTACTCGCTTTAAATACTTTTATAGTCTCATTATTGATTTTAAGTTGAATATTCTTACATTTTTGGTTAAGAAATATTATAATTGAATGTTAGCCTCGGGAAACATAAAGCGAAAGCCATTTATTGACAAGAAAAGTTCATTTATAGTCACTCATTCCTTTGAAAGCTTTATTATTGGTTTTAAATGGATTTATAATCTCATTATTGATTTTAAGTTGAATTTTCTTATAATTTTGGTTAAAACAGAATATAATTGAATGTTTCCCTCGAGAAACGTGATGCGAAAGCCATCCATTGACAACAAAAGTTTATTTATAGTCGCTCATGGCTTCGGAAGCCTTATTACTCGCTTTAAATGCTTTTATAGTCTCAAAATTGATTTTAAGTTAAATTTTATTACATTTTCCATTAAAACAGATTATAATTGAATGTTTGCCTCAGAAAACATGAAGCGAAACCCATCCATTGAGAAGAAAAGTTCATTTATTGTCACTCCTGCCTTCAAAAGCGTTATTACTAGCTTGAAATGGATTTATAATCTCATTATTGATTTTAAGTTGAATTTTCTTATAACTTTGTTTAAAACAGAATATAATTGAATGTTTGCCTCGAGAAACGTGACGCGAAAGCCATCCATTGACAACAAAAGTTTATTTATAGTCACTCAAGCCTTCGGAAGCCTTATTACTCGCTTTAAATACTTTTATAGTCTCATTATTGATTTTAAGTTGAATATTCTTACATTTTTGGTTAACAAAGATTATAATTGAATGTTTGCCTTGGGAAACATGAAGCAAAAGCCATTTATTGACAAGAAAAGTTCATTTACAGTCACTCATTCCTTTGAAAGCGTTATTATTGGTTTTAAATGGATTTATAATCTCATTATTGGTTTTAAGTTGAATTTTCTTATAATTTTGGTTAAAACAGAATATAATTGAATGTTTACCTCGAGAAACGTGACGCAAAAGCCATCCATTGACAACAAAAGGTTATTTTTGGTCACTCATGCCTTCGGAAGCCTTATTATCGCTTTAAATGTTTTTATAGTCTCAAAATTGATTTTAAGTTGAATTTTCTTACATTTTTCATTAAAACATATTATAATTGAATGTTTGCCTCAAAAAACATGAAGCGAAACCCATCCATTGAGAAGAAAAGTTTATTTATTGTCACTCCTGCCTTCGAAAGCGTTATTACTGGCTTTAAATGGATTTATAATCTGATTACTGATTTTAAGTTGATTTTTCTTATAATTTTGGTTAAAACAGAATATAATTGAATGTTTGCCTCGAGAAACGTGACGCGAAAGCCATCTATTGACAACAAAAGTTTATTTATAGTCACTCATGCCTTCGGAAGCCTTATTACTCGGTTTAAATACTTTTATAGTCTTATTATTTATTTAAAGTTGAATATTCTTACATTTTTGGTTAAGAAAGATTATAATTGAATGTTTGCCCCGGAAAACATGAAGCAAAAGCCATTTATTGTCAAGAAAAGTTCATTTATAGTCACTCATTCCTTTGAAAGCGTTATTATTGGTTTAAATGGATTTATAATCTGATTATTGATTTTAAGTTAAATTTTCTTATAATATTGGCTAAAACAGAATATAATTGAATGTTTGCCTCGAGAAATGAGACACGAAAGCAATTCATTGACAAGAAAGTTTATTTATAGTCACTGATGCCTTCGAGAGCCCTATTACTCGCTTTAAATACTTTTATAGTCTCATTATTGATTTTAAGTTGAATATTCTTACATTTTTGGTTAAGAAATATTATAATTGAATGTTAGCCTCGGGAAACATGAAGCGAAAGCCATTTATTGACAAGAAAAGTTCATTTATAGTCACTCATTCCTTTGAAAGCTTTATTATTGGTTTTAAATGAATTTATAATCTCATTATTGATTTTAAGTTGAATTTTCTTATAATTTTGGTTAAAACAGAATATAATTGAATGTTTACCTCGAGAAACGTGACGCGAAAGCCATCCATTGACAACAAAAGTTTATTTATAGTCACTCATGCCTTCGGAAGCCTTATTACTCGCTTTAAATACTTTTATAGTCTCATTATTGATTTTAAGTTGAATATTCTTACATTTTTGGTTAACAAAGATTATAATTGAATGTTTGCCTCGGGAAACATGAAGCGAAAGCCATTTATTGACAAGAAAAGTTCATTTATAGTCACTCATTCCATTGAAAACGTTATTATTGGTTTTAAATGGATTTATAATCTCATTATTGATTTTAAGTTGAATTTTCTTATAATTTTGGTTAAAACAGAATATAATTGATTGTTTGCCTCGAGAAACATGACGCGAAAGCCATCCATTGACAACAAAAGTTTATTTATAGTCACTCATGCCTTCGGAAGCCTTATTACTTGCTTTAAATGCTTTTATAGTCTCAAAATTGATTTTAAGTTGAATTTCCTTACATTTTTCTTTAAAACATATTATAATTGAATGTTTGCCTCAGAAAACATGAAGCGAAACCCATCCATTGAAAAGAAAAGTTCATTTATTGTCGCTCCTGCCTTCGAAAGCGTTATTACTGGCTTTAAATGGATTTATAATCTGATTACTGATTTTAAGTTGATTTTTCTTATAATTTTGGTTAAAACAGAATATAATTGAATGTTTGCCTCGAGAAACGTGACTCGAAAGCCATCTATTGACAACAAAAGTTTATTTATAGTCACTCATGCCTTCGGAAGCCTTATTACTCGCTTTAAATACTTTTATAGTCTCATTATTGATTTTAAGTTGAATATTCTTACATTTTTGGTTAACAAAGATTATAATTGAATGTTTGCCTCGGGAAACATGAAGCGAAAGCCATTTATTGACAAGAAAAGTTCATTTATAGTCACTCATTCCATTGAAAACGTTATTATTGGTTTTAAATGGATTTATAATCTCATTATTGATTTTAAGTTGAATTTTCTTATAGTTGTGGTTAAAACAGAATATAATTGATTGTTTGCCTCGAGAAACATGACGCGAAAGCCATCCATTGACAACAAAAGTTTATTTATAGTCACTCATGCCTTCGGAAGCCTTATTACTTGCTTTAAATGCTTTTATAGTCTCAAAATTGATTTTAAGTTGAATTTCCTTACATTTTTCATTAAAACATATTATAATTGAATGTTTGCCTCAGAAAACATGAAGCGAAACCCATCCATTGAGAAGAAAAGTTCATTTATTGTCACTCCTGCCTTCGAAAGCGTTATTACTGGCTTTAAATGGATTTATAATCTGATTACTGATTTTAAGTTGATTTTTCTTATAATTTTGGTTAAAACAGAATATAATTGAATGTTTGCCTCGAGAAACGTGACTCGAAAGCCATCCATTGACAACAAAAGTTTATTTACAGTCACTCATGCCTTCGGAAGCCTTATTACTCGGTTTAAATACTTTTATAGTCTCATTATTGATTTAAAGTTGAATATTCTTACATTTTTGGTTAAGAAAGATTATAATTGAATGTTTGCCCCGGAAAACTTGAAGCGAAAGCAATTTATTGTCAAGAAAAGTTCATTTATAGTCACTCATTCTTTTGAAAGCGTTATTATTGGTTTAAATGGATTTATAATCTCATTATTGATTTTAAGTTAAATTTTCTTATAATATTGGCTAAAACAGAATATAATTGAATGTTTGCCTCGAGAAATGTGACACGAAAGCAATTCATTGACAAGAAAGTTTATTTATAGTCACCGATGCCTTCGAGAGCCCTATTACTCGCTTTAAATACTTTTATAGTCTCATTATTGATTTTAAGTTGAATATTCTTACATTTTTGGTTAAGAAATATTATAATTGAATGTTAGCCTCGGGAAACATGAAGCGAAAGCCATTTATTGACAAGAAAAGTTCATTTATAGTCACTCATTCCTTTGAAAGCTTTATTATTGGTTTTAAATGGATTTATAATCTCATTATTGATTTTAAGTTGAATTTTCTTATAATTTTGGTTAAAACAGAATATAATTGAATGTTTACCTCAAGAAACGTGACGCGAAAGCCATCCATTGACAACAAAAGTTTATTTATAGTCACTCATGCCTTCGGAAGCCTTATTACTCGCTTTAAATACTTTTATAGTCTCATTATTGATTTTAAGTTGAATATTCTTACATTTTTGGTTAACAAAGATTATAATTGAATGTTTGCCTCGGGAAACATGAAGCGAAAGCCATTTATTGACAAGAAAAGTTCATTTATAGTCACTCATTCCATTGAAAACGTTATTATTGGTTTTAAATGGATTTATAATCTCATTATTGATTTTAAGTTGAATTTTCTTATAATTTTGGTTAAAACAGAATATAATTGATTGTTTGCCTCGAGAAACATGACGCGAAAGCCATCCATTGACAACAAAAGTTTATTTATAATCACTCATGCCTTCGGAAGCCTTATTACTTGCTTTAAATGCTTTTATAGTCTCAAAATTGATTTTAAGTTGAATTTCCTTAAATTTTTCATTAAAACATATTATAATTGAATGTTTGCCTCAGAAAACATGAAGCGAAACCCATCCATTGAAAAGAAAAGTTCATTTATTGTCGCTCCTGCCTTCGAAAGCGTTATTACTGGCTTTAAATGGATTTATAATCTGATTACTGATTTTAAGTTGATTTTTCTTATAATTTTGGTTAAAACAGAATATAATTGAATGTTTGCCTCGAGAAACGTGACTCGAAAGCCATCCATTGACAACAACAGTTTATTTATAGTCACTCATGCCTTCGGAAGCCTTATTACTCGCTTTAAATACATTTATAATCTCATTATTGATTTTAAGTTGAATATTCTTACATTTTTGGTTAACAAAGATTATAATTGAATGTTTGCCTCGGGAAACATGAAGTGAAAGCCATTTATTGACAAGAAAATTTCATTTATAGTCACTCATTCCTTTGAAAACGTTATTATTGGTTTTAAATGGATTTATAATCTCATTATTGATTTTAAGTTGAATTTTCTAATAATTTTGGTTAAAACAGAATATAATTGAATGTTTGCCTTGAGAAACGTGACGTGAAAGCCATCCATTGACAACAAAAGTTTATTTATAGTCACTCATGCCTTCGAAAGCCTTATTACTCGCTTTAAATACTTTTATAGTCTCATTATTGATTTTAAGTTGAATATTCTTACATTTTTGGTTAAGAAAGATTATAATTGAATGTTAGCCCCGGGAAACATGAAGCGAAAGCCATTTATTGACAAGAAAAGTTCATTTATAGTCACTCATTCCTTTGAAAACGTTATTATTGGTTTTAAATTGATTTATAATCTCATTATTGATTTTAAGTTGAATTTTCTTATAATTTTGGTTAAAACAGAATATAATTGATTGTTTGCCTCGAGAAACATGACGCGAAAGCCATCCATTGACAACAAAAGTTTATTTATAATCACTCATGCCTTCGGAAGCCTTATTACTTGCTTTAAATGCTTTTATAGTCTCAAAATTGATTTTAAGTTGAATTTCCTTAAATTTTTCATTAAAACATATTATAATTGAATGTTTGCCTCAGAAAACATGAAGCGAAACCCATCCATTGAAAAGAAAAGTTCATTTATTGTCGCTCCTGCCTTCGAAAGCGTTATTACTGGCTTTAAATGGATTTATAATCTGATTACTGATTTTAAGTTGATTTTTCTTATAATTTTGGTTAAAACAGAATATAATTGAATGTTTGCCTCGAGAAACGTGACTCGAAAGCCATCCATTGACAACAAAAGTTTATTTATAGTCACTCATGCCTTCGGAAGCCTTATTACTCGCTTTAAATACATTTATAATCTCATTATTGATTTTAAGTTGAATATTCTTACATTTTTGGTTAACAAAGATTATAATTGAATGTTTGCCTCGGGAAACATGAAGCGAAAGCCATTTATTGACAAGAAAATTTCATTTATAGTCACTCATTCCTTTGAAAACGTTATTATTGGTTTTAAATGGATTTATAATCTCATTATTGATTTTAAGTTGAATTTTCTAATAATTTTGGTTAAAACAGAATATAATTGAATGTTTGCCTTGAGAAACGTGACGCGAAAGCCATCCATTGACAACAAAAGTTTATTTATAGTCACTCATGCCTTCGAAAGCCTTATTACTCGCTTTAAATACTTTTATAGTCTCATTATTGATTTTAAGTTGAATATTCTTACATTTTTGGTTAAGAAAGATTATAATTGAATGTTAGCCTCGGGAAACATGAAGCGAAAGCCATTTATTGACAAGAAAAGTTCATTTATAGTCACTCATTCCTTTGAAAACGTTATTATTGGTTTTAAATTGATTTATAATCTCATTATTGATTTTAAGTTGAATTTTCTTATAATTTTGGTTAAAACAGAATATAATTGAATGTTTGCATCAAGAAACGTGACGCGAAAGCCATCCATTGACAACAAAAGTTTATTTATAGTCACTCATGCCTTCGGAAGCCTTATTACTCGCTTTAAATGCTTTTATAGTCTCAAAATTTATTTTAAATTGAATTTTCTTACATTTTTCGTTAAAACTGATTATAATTGAATATTTGCCTCAGAAAACATGAAGCGAAACCCATCCATTGAGAAGAAAAGTTCATCTTTTGTCACTCCTGCCTTCGAAAGCGTTATTACTGGTATTAAATGGATTTATAATCAGGTTACTGATTTTAAGTTGAATTTTCTTATAATTTTGGTTAAAACAGAATATAATTGAATGTTTGCCTCAAGAAATGTGACGCGAAAGCCATCCATTGACAACAAAAGTTTATTTATAGTCACTCATGCCTTCGGAAGCCTTATTACTCGCTTTAAATACTTTTATAGTTTCAAAATTGATTTTAAGTTGAATTTTCTTACATTTTTCACTAAAACAGACTATAATTGAATATTTGCCTCAGAAAACATGAAGCGAAACCCATCCATTGAGAAGAAAAGTTCATCTATTATCACTCCTGCCTTCGAAAGCGTTATTACTGGCTTTAAATGGATTTATAATCTGATTACTGATTTTAAGTTGAATTTTCTTATAATTTTGGCTAAAACAAAATATAATTGAATGTTTGCCTCGAGAAACGTGACGCGAAAGCCATCCATTGACAACAAAAGTTTATTCATAGTCACTCATGCCTTCGGAAGCCTTATTACTCGCTTGAAATACTTTTATAGTCTAATTATTGAATCTAAGTTGAACATTGTTACATTTTTGGTTAGGAAAGATTATAATTGATTGTTTGCATCTGGAAACATGAAGCGAAAGCCATTTATTGACAAGAAAAGTTCATTTATAGTCACTGATTCCTTTGAAAGCGTTATTATAGGTTTTAAATGGATTTATAATCTCATTATTGATTTTAAGTTGAATTTTCTTATAATTTTGGTTAAAACAAAATATAATTAAATGTTTACCTCGAGAAACGTGACGCGAAAGGCATCCATTGACAACAAAAGTTTATTTATAGTCACTCATGCCTTCGGAAGCCTTATTAGTCGGTTTAAATACTTTTATAGTCTCATTATTGATTTTAAGTTGAATATTCTTACATTTTTGGTTAAGAAAGATTATAATTGAATGTTTGCCTCGGGAAACATGAAGCGAAAGCCATTTATTGACAAGAAAGTTCATTTATAGTCACTCATTCCTTTGAAAGCGTTATTATTGGTTTTAAATGGATTTATAATCTCATTATTGATTTTAAGTTGAATTTTCTTATAATTTTGGTTAAAACAGAATATAATTGAATGTTTGCCTCGAGAAATGTGACGCGAAAGCCATCCATTGACAACAAAAGTTTATTTATAGTCACTCATGCCTTCGGAAGCCTTATTACTCGCTTTAAATACTTTTATAGTCTCATTATTGATTTTAAGTTGAATATTCTTACATTTTTGGTTAACAAAGATTATAATTGAATGTTTGCCTCGGGAAACATGAAGCGAAAGCCATTTATTGACAAGAAAAGTTCATTTATAGTCACTCATTCCATTGAAAACGTTATTATTGGTTTTAAATGGATTTATAATCTCATTATTGATTTTAAGTTGAATTTTCTTATAATTTTGGTTAAAATAAAATATAATTGATTGTTTGCCTCGAGAAACATGACGCGAAAGCCATCCATTGACAACAAAAGTTTATTTATAGTCACTCATGCCTTCGGAAGCCTTATTACTTGCTTTAAATGCTTTTATAGTCTCAAAATTGATTTTAAGTTGAATTTCCTTACATTTTTCGTTAAAACATATTATAATTGAATGTTTGCCTCAGAAAACATGAAGCGAAACCCATCCATTGAGAAGAAAAGTTCATTTATTGTCACTCCTGCCTTCGAAAGCGTTATTACTGGCTT
The DNA here is from genome assembly GCF_053813885.1 of Theobroma cacao. Classification (NCBI taxonomy): domain Eukaryota; kingdom Viridiplantae; phylum Streptophyta; class Magnoliopsida; order Malvales; family Malvaceae; genus Theobroma; species Theobroma cacao. The sequence goes on from NC_142647.1 coordinate 29,319,307, forward strand.
TAAATGGATTTATAATCTGATTACTGATTTTAAGTTGATTTTTCTTATAATTTTGGTTTAAACAGAATATAATTGAATGTTTGCCTCGAGAAACGTGACGCGAAAGCCATCTATTGACAACAAAAGTTTATTTATAGTCACTCATGCCTTCGGAAGCCTTATTAATCGGTTTAAATACTTTTATAGTCTCATTATTGATTTTAAGTTGAATATTCTTACATTTTTGGTTAACAAAGATTATATATGAATATTTGTCTAGGGAAACATGAAGTGAAAGCCATTTATTGACAAGAAAAGTTCATTTATAGTCACTCATTCGATTGAAAACGTTATTATTGGTTTTAAATGGATTTATAATCTCATTATTCATTTTAAGTTCAATTTTCTTAGAATTTTGGTTAAAACAGAATATGATTGAATGGTTCCCTCAAGAAACGTGACGCGAAAGCCATCCATTGATAAGGAAAGTTTAGTTATAGTCACTCATGCCTTCGGAAGCCTTATTACTCGCTTTAAATACTTTTATAGTCTCATTATTGATTTTAAGTTGAATATTCTTACATTTTTGGTTAAGAAAGATTATAATTGAATGTTTGCCTCGGGAAACATGAAGCGAAAGCCATTTATTGACAAGAAAAGTTTATTTATAGTCACTCATTCCTTTAAAAGCGTTATTATTGGTTTTAAATGGATTTATAATCTGATTATTGATTTTAAGTTGAATTCTCTAATAATTTTGGTTAAAACAGAATGTAATTGAATGTTTTTCTCGAGAAACGTGACGTGAAAGCCATCCATTGACAACAAAAGGTTATTTATGGTCACTCATGCCTTCGGAAGCCTTGTTATCGCTTTAAATGTTTTTATAGTCTCAAAATTGATTTTAAGTTGAATTTTCTTACATTTTTCATTAAAACATATTATAATTGAATGTTTGCCTCAAAAAACATGAAGCGAAACCCATCCATTGAGAAGAAAAGTTCATTTATTGTCACTCCTGCCTTCGAAAGCGTTATTACTGGCTTTAAATGGATTTATAATCTGATTACTGATTTTAAGTTGATTTTTCTTATAATTTTAGTTAAAACAGAATATAATTGAATGTTTGCCTCGAGAAACGTGACGCGAAAGCCATCCATTGACAACAAAAGTTTATTTATAGTCACTCATGCCTTCAGAAGCCTTATTACTCGGTTTAAATACTTTTATAGTCTCATTATTGATTTAAAGTTGAATATTCTTACATTTTTGGTTAAGAAAGATTATAATTGAATGTTTGCCCCGGAAAACATGAAGCGAAAGCCATTTATTGTCAAGAAAAGTTCATTTATAGTCACTCATTCCTTTGAAAGCGTTATTATTGGTTTAAATGGATTTATAATCTGATTATTGATTTTAAGTTAAATTTTCTTATAATATTGGCTAAAACAGAATATAATTGAATGTTTGCCTCGAGAAACGTGACGCGAAAGCCATCCATTGACAACAAAAGTTTATTTATAGTCACTCATGCCTTCGGAAGCCTTATTACTCGCTTTAAATACTTTGATAGTCTCATTATTGATTTTAAGTTGAATATTCTTACATTTTTGGTTAAGAAAGATTATAATTGAATGTTTGCCTCGGGAAACATGAAGCGAAAGCCATTTATTGACAAGAAAAGTTCATTTATAGTCACTCATTCCATTGAAAACGTTACTATTGGTTTTAAATGGATTTATAATCTCATTATTGATTTTAAGTTGAATTTTCTTATAATTTTGGTTAAAACAAAATATAATTGATTGTTTGCCTCGAGAAACATGACGCGAAAGCCATCCATTGACAACAAAAGTTTATTTATAGTCACTCATGCCTTCGGAAGCCTTATTACTCGCTTTAAATACTTTTATAGTTTCAAAATTGATTTTAAGTTGAATTTTCTTACATTTTTCATTAAAACAGACTATAATTGAATATTTTCCTCAGAAAACATGAAGCGAAACCCATCCATTGAGAAGAAAAGTTCATCTATTATCACTCCTGCCTTCGAAAGCGTTATTACTGGCTTTAAATGGATTTATAATCTGATTACTGATTTTAAGTTGAATTTTCTTATAATTTTGGCTAAAACAAAATATAATTGAATGTTTGCCTCGAGAAACGTGACGCGAAAGCCATCCATTGACAACAAAAGTTTATTCATAGTCACTCATGCCTTCGGAAGCCTTATTACTCGCTTGAAATACTTTTATAGTCTAATTATTGAATCTAAGTTGAACATTGTTACATTTTTGGTTAGGAAAGATTATAATTGATTGTTTGCATCTGGAAACATGAAGCGAAAGCCATTTATTGACAAGAAAAGTTCATTTATAGTCACTGATTCCTTTGAAAGCGTTATTATAGGTTTTAAATGGATTTATAATCTCATTATTGATTTTAAGTTGAATTTTCTTATAATTTTGGTTAAAACAAAATATAATTAAATGTTTACCTCGAGAAACGTGACGCGAAAGGCATCCATTGACAACAAAAGTTTATTTATAGTCACTCATGCCTTCGGAAGCCTTATTAGTCGGTTTAAATACTTTTATAGTCTCATTATTGATTTTAAGTTGAATATTCTTACATTTTTGGTTAAGAAAGATTATAATTGAATGTTTGCCTCGGGAAACATGAAGCGAAAGCCATTTATTGACAAGAAAGTTCATTTATAGTCACTCATTCCTTTGAAAGCGTTATTATTGGTTTTAAATGGATTTATAATCTCATTATTGATTTTAAGTTGAATTTTCTTATAATTTTGGTTAAAACAGAATATAATTGAATGTTTGCCTCGAGAAATGTGACGCGAAAGCCATCCATTGACAACAAAAGTTTATTTATAGTCACTCATGCCTTCGGAAGCCTTATTACTCGCTTTAAATACTTTTATAGTCTCATTATTGATTTTAAGTTGAATATTCTTACATTTTTGGTTAACAAAGATTATAATTGAATGTTTGCCTCGGGAAACATGAAGCGAAAGCCATTTATTGACAAGAAAAGTTCATTTATAGTCACTCATTCCATTGAAAACGTTATTATTGGTTTTAAATGGATTTATAATCTCATTATTGATTTTAAGTTGAATTTTCTTATAATTTTGGTTAAAACAAAATATAATTGATTGTTTGCCTCGAGAAACATGACGCGAAAGCCATCCATTGACAACAAAAGTTTATTTATAGTCACTCATGCCTTCGGAAGCCTTATTACTTGCTTTAAATGCTTTTATAGTCTCAAAATTGATTTTAAGTTGAATTTCCTTACATTTTTCGTTAAAACATATTATAATTGAATGTTTGCCTCAGAAAACATGAAGCGAAACCCATCCATTGAGAAGAAAAGTTCATTTATTGTCACTCCTGCCTTCGAAAGCGTTATTACTGGCTTTAAATGGATTTATAATCTGATTACTGATTTTAAGTTGATTTTTCTTATAATTTTGGTTAAAACAGAATATAATTGAATGTTTGCCTCGAGAAACGTGACGCGAAAGCCATCTATTGACAACAAAAGTTTATTTATAGTCACTCATGCCTTCGGAAGCCTTATTAATCGGTTTAAATACTTTTATAGTCTCATTATTGATTTTAAGTTGAATATTCTTACATTTTTGGTTAACAAAGATTATATATGAATATTTGTCTTGGGAAACATGAAGTGAAAGCCATTTATTGACAAGAAAAGTTCATTTATAGTCACTCATTCGATTGAAAACGTTATTATTGGTTTTAAATGGATTTATAATCTCATTATTCATTTTAAGTTCAATTTTCTTAGAATTTTGGTTAAAACAGAATATGATTGAATGGTTCCCTCAAGAAACGTGACGCGAAAGCCATCCATTGATAAGGAAAGTTTAGTTATAGTCACTCATGCCTTCGGAAGCCTTATTACTCGCTTTAAATACTTTTATAGTCTCATTATTGATTTTAAGTTGAATATTCTTACATTTTTGGTTAAGAAAGATTATAATTGAATGTTTGCCTCGGGAAACATGAAGCGAAAGCCATTTATTGACAAGAAAAGTTTATTTATAGTCACTCATTCCTTTAAAAGCGTTATTATTGGTTTTAAATGGATTTATAATCTGATTATTGATTTTAAGTTGAATTCTCTAATAATTTTGGTTAAAACAGAATGTAATTGATTGTTTTTCTCGAGAAACGTGACGTGAAAGCCATCCATTGACAACAAAAGGTTATTTATGGTCACTCATGCCTTCGGAAGCCTTGTTATCGCTTTAAATGTTTTTATAGTCTCAAAATTGATTTTAAGTTGAATTTTCTTACATTTTTCATTAAAACATATTATAATTGAATGTTTGCCTCAAAAAACATGAAGCGAAACCCATCCATTGAGAAGAAAAGTTCATTTATTGTCACTCCTGCCTTCGAAAGCGTTATTACTGGCTTTAAATGGATTTATAATCTGATTACTGATTTTAAGTTGATTTTTCTTATAATTTTAGTTAAAACAGAATATAATTGAATGTTTGCCTCGAGAAACGTGACGCGAAAGCCATCCATTGACAACAAAAGTTTATTTATAGTCACTCATGCCTTCAGAAGCCTTATTACTCGGTTTAAATACTTTTATAGTCTCATTATTGATTTAAAGTTGAATATTCTTACATTTTTCATTAAAACAAATTATAATTGAATGTTTGCCTCAAAAAACATGAAGCGAAACCCATCCATCGAGAAGAAAAGTTCATTTATTGTCACTCCTGCCTTCGAAAGCGTTATTACTGGCTTTAAATGGATTTATAATCTGATTACTGATTTTAAGTTGATTTTTCTTATAATTTTGGTTAAAACAGAATATAATTGAATGTTTGCCTCGAGAAACGTGACGCGAAAGCCATCCATTGACAACAAAAGTTTATTTATAGTCACTCATGCCTTCGGAAGCCTTATTACTCGGTTTAAATACTTTTATAGTCTCATTATTGATTTAAAGTTGAATATTCTTACATTTTTGGTTAAGAAAGATTATAATTGAATGTTTGCCCCGAAAAACATGAAGCGAAAGCCATTTATTGTCAAGAAAAGTTCATTTATAGTCACTCATTCCTTTGAAAGTGTTATTATTGGTTTAAATGGATTTATAATCTGATTATTGATTTTAAGTTAAATTTTCTTATAATATTGACTAAAACAGAATATAATTGAATGTTTGCCTCGAGAAACGTGACGCGAAAGCCATCCATTGACAACAAAAGTTTATTTATAGTCACTCATGCCTTCGGAAGCCTTATTACTCGCTTTAAATACTTTGATAGTCTCATTATTGATTTTAAGTTGAATATTCTTACATTTTTTGTTAACAAAGATTATAACTGAATGTTTGGCTCGGGAAACATGAAGCGAAAGCCATTTATTGACAAGAAAAGTTCATTTATAGTCACTCATTCCATTGAAAACGTTATTATTGGTTTTAAATGGATTTATAATCTCATTATTGATTTTAAGTTGAATTTTCTTATAATTTTGGTTAAAACAAAATATAATTGATTGTTTGCCTCGAGAAACATGACGCGAAAGCCATCCATTGACAACAAAAGTTTATTTATAGTCACTCATGCCTTCGGAAGCCTTATTACTCGCTTTAAATACTTTTATAGTTTCAAAATTGATTTTAAGTTGAATTTTCTTACATTTTTCATTAAAACAGACTATAATTGAATATTTGCCTCAGAAAACATGAAGCGAAACCCATCCATTGAGAAGAAAAGTTCATCTATTATCACTCCTGCCTTCGAAAGCGTTATTACTGGCTTTAAATGGATTTATAATCTGATTACTGATTTTAAGTTGAATTTTCTTATAATTTTGGCTAAAACAAAATATAATTGAATGTTTGCCTCGAGAAACGTGACGTGAAAGCCATCCATTGACAACAAAAGTTTATTCATAGTCACTCATGCCTTCGGAAGCCTTATTACTCGCTTGAAATACTTTTATAGTCTAATTATTAAATCTAAGTTGAACATTGTTACATTTTTGGTTAGGAAAGATTATAATTGATTGTTTGCATCTGGAAACATGAAGCGAAAGCCATTTATTGACAAGAAAAGTTCATTTATAGTCACTGATTCCTTTGAAAGCGTTATTATAGGTTTTAAATGGATTTATAATCTCATTATTGATTTTAAGTTGAATTTTCTTATAATTTTGGTTAAAACAAAATATAATTAAATGTTTACCTCGAGAAACGTGACGCGAAAGGCATCCATTGACAACAAAAGTTTATTTATAGTCACTCATGCCTTCGGAAGCCTTATTACTCGGTTTAAATACTTTTATAGTCTCATTATTGATTTTAAGTTGAATATTCTTACATTTTTGGTTAAGAAAGATTATAATTGAATGTTTGGCTCGGGAAACATGAAGCGAAAGCCATTTATTGACAAGAAAAGTTCATTTATAGTCACTCATTCTTTTGAAAGCGTTATTATTGGTTTTAAATGGATTTATAATCGCATTATTGATTTTAAGTTGAATTTTCTTATAATTTTGGTTAAAACAGAATGTAATTGAATGTTTTTCTCGAGAAACGTGACGTGAAAGCCATCCATTGACAACAAAAGGTTATTTATGGTCACTCATGCCTTCGGAAGCCTTGTTATCGCTTTAAATGTTTTTATAGTCTCAAAATTGATTTTAAGTTGAATTTTCTTACATTTTTCATTAAAACATATTATAATTGAATGTTTGCCTCAAAAAACATGAAGCGAAACCCATCCATTGAGAAGAAAAGTTCATTTATTGTCACTCCTGCCTTCGAAAGCGTTATTACTGGCTTTAAATGGATTTATAATCTGATTACTGATTTTAAGTTGATTTTTCTTATAATTTTAGTTAAAACAGAATATAATTGAATGTTTGCCTCGAGAAACGTGACGCGAAAGCCATCCATTGACAACAAAAGTTTATTTATAGTCACTCATGCCTTCAGAAGCCTTATTACTCGGTTTAAATACTTTTATAGTCTCATTATTGATTTAAAGTTGAATATTCTTACATTTTTGGTTAAGAAAGATTATAATTGAATGTTTGCCCCGGAAAACATGAAGCGAAAGCCATTTATTGTCAAGAAAAGTTCATTTATAGTCACTCATTCCTTTGAAAGCGTTATTATTGGTTTAAATGGATTTATAATCTGATTATTGATTTTAAGTTAAATTTTCTTATAATATTGGCTAAAACAGAATATAATTGAATGTTTGCCTCGAGAAACGTGACGCGAAAGCCATCCATTGACAACAAAAGTTTATTTATAGTCACTCATGCCTTCGGAAGCCTTATTACTCGCTTTAAATACTTTGATAGTCTCATTATTGATTTTAAGTTGAATATTCTTACATTTTTGGTTAAGAAAGATTATAATTGAATGTTTGCCTCGGGAAACATGAAGCGAAAGCCATTTATTGACAAGAAAAGTTCATTTATAGTCACTCATTCCATTGAAAACGTTACTATTGGTTTTAAATGGATTTATAATCTCATTATTGATTTTAAGTTGAATTTTCTTATAATTTTGGTTAAAACAAAATATAATTGATTGTTTGCCTCGAGAAACATGACGCGAAAGCCATCCATTGACAACAAAAGTTTATTTATAGTCACTCATGCCTTCGGAAGCCTTATTACTCGCTTTAATTACTTTTATAGTTTCAAAATTGATTTTAAGTTGAATTTTCTTACATTTTTCATTAAAACAGACTATAATTGAATATTTTCCTCAGAAAACATGAAGCGAAACCCATCCATTGAGAAGAAAAGTTCATCTATTATCACTCCTGCCTTCGAAAGCGTTATTACTGGCTTTAAATGGATTTATAATCTGATTACTGATTTTAAGTTGAATTTTCTTATAATTTTGGCTAAAACAAAATATAATTGAATGTTTGCCTCGAGAAACGTGACGCGAAAGCCATCCATTGACAACAAAAGTTTATTCATAGTCACTCATGCCTTCGGAAGCCTTATTACTCGCTTGAAATACTTTTATAGTCTAATTATTGAATCTAAGTTGAACATTGTTACATTTTTGGTTAGGAAAGATTATAATTGATTGTTTGCATCTGGAAACATGAAGCGAAAGCCATTTATTGACAAGAAAAGTTCATTTATAGTCACTGATTCCTTTGAAAGCGTTATTATAGGTTTTAAATGGATTTATAATCTCATTATTGATTTTAAGTTGAATTTTCTTATAATTTTGGTTAAAACAAAATATAATTAAATGTTTACCTCGAGAAACGTGACGCGAAAGGCATCCATTGACAACAAAAGTTTATTTATAGTCACTCATGCCTTCGGAAGCCTTATTACTCGGTTTAAATACTTTTATAGTCTCATTATTGATTTTAAGTTGAATATTCTTACATTTTTGGTTAAGAAAGATTATAATTGAATGTTTGCCTCGGGAAACATGAAGCGAAAGCCATTTATTGACAAGAAAGTTCATTTATAGTCACTCATTCCATTGAAAACGTTATTATTGGTTTTAAATGGATTTATAATCTCATTATTGATTTTAAGTTGAATTTTCTTATAATTTTGGTTAAAACAAAATATAATTGATTGTTTGCCTCGAGAAACATGACGCGAAAGCCATCCATTGACAACAAAAGTTTATTTATAGTCACTCATGCCTTCGGAAGCCTTATTACTTGCTTTAAATGCTTTTATAGTCTCAAAATTGATTTTAAGTTGAATTTCCTTACATTTTTCGTTAAAACATATTATAATTGAATGTTTGCCTCAGAAAACATGAAGCGAAACCCATCCATTGAGAAGAAAAGTTTATTTATTGTCACTCCTGCCTTCGAAAGCGTTATTACTGGCTTTAAATGGATTTATAATCTGATTACTGATTTTAAGTTGATTTTTCTTATAATTTTGGTTAAAACAGAATATAATTGAATGTTTACCTCGAGAAACGTGACGCGAAAGCCATCCATTGACAACAAAAGTTTATTTATAGTCACTCATGCCTTCGTAAGCCTTATTAATCGGTTTAAATACTTTTATAGTCTCATTATTGATTTTAAGTTGAATATTCTTACATTTTTGGTTAACAAAGATTATATATGAATATTTGTCTTGGGAAACATGAAGTGAAAGCCATTTATTGACAAGAAAAGTTCATTTATAGTCACTCATTCCATTGAAAACGTTATTATTGGTTTTAAATGGATTTATAATCTCATTATTCATTTTAAGTTCAATTTTCTTAGAATTTTGGTTAAAACAAAATATGATTGAATGGTTCCCTCAAGAAACGTGACGCAGAAGCCATCCATTGATAAGGAAAGTTTAGTTATAGTCACTCATGCCTTCGGAAGCCTTATTACTCGCTTTAAATACTTTTATAGTCTCATTACTGATTTTAAGTTGAATATTCTTACATTTTTGGTTAAGAAAGATTATAATTGAATGTTTGCCTCGGGAAACATGAAGCGAAAGCCATTTATTGACAAGAAGAGTTTATTTATAGTCACTCATTCCTTTAAAAGCGTTATTATTGGTTTTAAATGGATTTATAATCTGATTATTGATTTTAAGTTGAATTCTCTAATAATTTTGGTTAAAACAGAATATAATTGAATGTTTTTCTCGAGAAACGTGACGCGAAAGCCATCCATTGACAACAAAAGGTTATTTATGGTCACTCATGCCTTCGGAAGCCTTATTATCGCTTTAAATGTTTTTATAGTCTCAAAATTGATTTTAATTTGAATTTTCTTACATTTTTCATTAAAACAAATTATAATTGAATGTTTGCCTCAAAAAACATGAAGCGAAACCCATCCATCGAGAAGAAAAGTTCATTTATTGTCACTCCTGCCTTCGAAAGCGTTATTACTGGCTTTAAATGGATTTATAATCTGATTACTGATTTTAAGTTGATTTTTCTTATAATTTTGGTTAAAACAGAATATAATTGAATGTTTGCCTCGAGAAACGTGACGCGAAAGCCATCCATTGACAACAAAAGTTTATTTATAGTCACTCATGCCTTCGGAAGCCTTATTACTCGGTTTAAATACTTTTATAGTCTCATTATTGATTTAAAGTTGAATATTCTTACATTTTTGGTTAAGAAAGATTATAATTGAATGTTTGCCCCGAAAAACATGAAGCGAAAGCCATTTATTGTCAAGAAAAGTTCATTTATAGTCACTCATTCCTTTGAAAGTGTTATTATTGGTTTAAATGGATTTATAATCTGATTATTGATTTTAAGTTAAATTTTCTTATAATATTGACTAAAACAGAATATAATTGAATGTTTGCCTCGAGAAACGTGACGCGAAAGCCATCCATTGACAACAAAAGTTTATTTATAGTCACTCATGCCTTCGGAAGCCTTATTACTCGCTTTAAATACTTTGATAGTCTCATTATTGATTTTAAGTTGAATATTCTTACATTTTTGGTTAAGAAAGATTATAACTGAATGTTTGCCTCGGGAAACATGAAGCGAAAGCCATTTATTGACAAGAAAAGTTCATTTATAGTCACTCATTCCATTGAAAACGTTATTATTGGTTTTAAATGGATTTATAATCTCATTATTGATTTTAAGTTGAATTTTCTTATAATTTTGGTTAAAACAAAATATAATTGATTGTTTGCCTCGAGAAACATGACGCGAAAGCCATCCATTGACAACAAAAGTTTATTTATAGTCACTCATGCCTTCGGAAGCCTTATTACTCGCTTTAAATACTTTTATAGTTTCAAAATTGATTTTAAGTTGAATTTTCTTACATTTTTCATTAAAACAGACTATAATTGAATATTTGCCTCAGAAAACATGAAGCGAAACCCATCCATTGAGAAGAAAAGTTCATCTATTATCACTCCTGCCTTCGAAAGCGTTATTACTGGCTTTAAATGGATTTATAATCTGATTACTGATTTTAAGTTGAATTTTCTTATAATTTTGGCTAAAACAAAATATAATTGAATGTTTGCCTCGAGAAACGTGACGCGAAAGCCATCCATTGACAACAAAAGTTTATTCATAGTCACTCATGCCTTCGGAAGCCTTATTACTCGCTTGAAATACTTTTATAGTCTAATTATTGAATCTAAGTTGAATATTGTTACATTTTTGATTAGGAAAGATTATAATTGATTGTTTGCATCTGGAAACATGAAGCGAAAGCCATTTATTGACAAGAAAAGTTCATTTATAGTCACTGATTCCTTTGAAAGCGTTATTATAGGTTTTAAATGGATTTATAATCTCATTATTGATTTTAAGTTGAATTTTCTTATAATTTTGGTTAAAACAAAATATAATTAAATGTTTACCTCGAGAAACGTGACGCGAAAGGCATCCATTGACAACAAAAGTTTATTTATAGTCACTCATGCCTTCGGAAGCCTTATTACTCGGTTTAAATACTTTTATAGTCTCATTATTGATTTTAAGTTGAATATTCTTACATTTTTGGTTAAGAAAGATTATAATTGAATGTTTGCCTCGGGAAACATGAAGCGAAAGCCATTTATTGACAAGAAAGTTCATTTATAGTCACTCATTCCTTTGAAAGCGTTATTATTGGTTTTAAATGGATTTATAATCTCATTATTGATTTTAAGTTGAATTTTCTTATAATTTTGGTTAAAACAGAATATAATTGAATGTTTGCCTCGAGAAATGTGACGCGAAAGCCATCCATTGACAACAAAAGTTTATTTATAGTCACTCATGCCTTCGGAAGCCTTATTACTCGCTTTAAATACTTTTATAGTCTCATTATTGATTTTAAGTTGAATATTCTTACATTTTTGGTTAACAAAGATTATAATTGAATGTTTGCCTCGGGAAACATGAAGCGAAAGCCATTTATTGACAAGAAAAGTTCATTTATAGTCACTCATTCCATTGAAAACGTTATTATTGGTTTTAAATGGATTTATAATCTCATTATTGATTTTAAGTTGAATTTTCTTATAATTTTGGTTAAAACAAAATATAATTGATTGTTTGCCTCGAGAAACATGACGCGAAAGCCATCCATTGACAACAAAAGTTTATTTATAGTCACTCATGCCTTCGTAAGCCTTATTACTTGCTTTAAATGCTTTTATAGTCTCAAAATTGATTTTAAGTTGAATTTCCTTACATTTTTCGTTAAAACATATTATAATTGAATGTTTGCCTCAGAAAACATGAAGCGAAACCCATCCATTGAGAAGAAAAGTTCATTTATTGTCACTCCTGCCTTCGAAAGCGTTATTACTGGCTTTAAATGGATTTATAATCTGATTACTGATTTTAAGTTGATTTTTCTTATAATTTTGGTTAAAACAGAATATAATTGAATGTTTGCCTCGAGAAACGTGACGCGAAAGCCATCCATTGACAACAAAAGTTTATTTATAGTCACTCATGCCTTCGGAAGCCTTATTAATCGGTTTAAATACTTTTATAGTCTCATTATTGATTTTAAGTTGAATATTCTTACATTTTTGGTTAACAAAGATTATATATGAATATTTGTCTTGGGAAACATGAAGTGAAAGCCATTTATTGACAAGAAAAGTTCATTTATAGTCACTCATTCGATTGAAAACGTTATTATTGGTTTTAAATGGATTTATAATCTCATTATTCATTTTAAGTTCAATTTTCTTAGAATTTTGGTTAAAACAGAATATGATTGAATGGTTCCCTCAAGAAACGTGACGCGAAAGCCATCCATTGATAAGGAAAGTTTAGTTATAGTCACTCATGCCTTCGGAAGCCTTATTACTCGCTTTAAATACTTTTATAGTCTCATTATTGATTTTAAGTTGAATATTCTTACATTTTTGGTTAAGAAAGATTATAATTGAATGTTTGCCTCGGGAAACATGAAGCGAAAGCCATTTATTGACAAGAAAAGTTTATTTATAGTCACTCATTCCTTTAAAAGCGTTATTATTGGTTTTAAATGGATTTATAATCTGATTATTGATTTTAAGTTGAATTCTCTAATAATTTTGGTTAAAACAGAATGTAATTGAATGTTTTTCTCGAGAAACGTGACGCGAAAGCCATCCATTGACAACAAAAGGTTATTTATGGTCACTCATGCCTTCGGAAGCCTTGTTATCGCTTTAAATGTTTTTATAGTCTCAAAATTGATTTTAAGTTGAATTTTCTTACATTTTTCATTAAAACATATTATAATTGAATGTTTGCCTCAAAAAACATGAAGCGAAACCCATCCATTGAGAAGAAAAGTTCATTTATTGTCACTCCTGCCTTCGAAAGCGTTATTACTGGCTTTAAATGGATTTATAATCTGATTACTGATTTTAAGTTGATTTTTCTTATAATTTTGGTTAAAACAGAATATAATTGAATGTTTGCCTCGAGAAACGTGACGCGAAAGCCATCCATTGACAACAAAAGTTTATTTATAGTCACTCATGCCTTCAGAAGCCTTATTACTCGGTTTAAATACTTTTATAGTCTCATTATTGATTTAAAGTTGAATATTCTTACATTTTTGGTTAAGAAAGATTATAATTGAATGTTTGCCCCGGAAAACATGAAGCGAAAGCCATTTATTGTCAAGAAAAGTTCATTTATAGTCACTCATTCCTTTGAAAGCGTTATTATTGGTTTAAATGGATTTATAATCTGATTATTGATTTTAAGTTAAATTTTCTTATAATATTGGCTAAAACAGAATATAATTGAATGTTTGCCTCGAGAAACGTGACGCGAAAGCCATCCATTGACAACAAAAGTTTATTTATAGTCACTCATGCCTTCGGAAGCCTTATTACTCGCTTTAAATACTTTGATAGTCTCATTATTGATTTTAAGTTGAATATTCTTACATTTTTGGTTAAGAAAGATTATAATTGAATGTTTGCCTCGGGAAACATGAAGCGAAAGCCATTTATTGACAAGAAAAGTTCATTTATAGTCACTCATTCCATTGAAAACGTTACTATTGGTTTTAAATGGATTTATAATCTCATTATTGATTTTAAGTTGAATTTTCTTATAATTTTGGTTAAAACAAAATATAATTGATTGTTTGCCTCGAGAAACATGACGCGAAAGCCATCCATTGACAACAAAAGTTTATTTATAGTCACTCATGCCTTCGGAAGCCTTATTACTCGCTTTAAATACTTTTATAGTTTCAAAATTGATTTTAAGTTGAATTTTCTTACATTTTTCATTAAAACAGACTATAATTGAATATTTTCCTCAGAAAACATGAAGCGAAACCCATCCATTGAGAAGAAAAGTTCATCTATTATCACTCCTGCCTTCGAAAGCGTTATTACTGGCTTTAAATGGATTTATAATCTGATTACTGATTTTAAGTTGAATTTTCTTATAATTTTGGCTAAAACAAAATATAATTGAATGTTTGCCTCGAGAAACGTGACGCGAAAGCCATCCATTGACAACAAAAGTTTATTCATAGTCACTCATGCCTTCGGAAGCCTTATTACTCGCTTGAAATACTTTTATAGTCTAATTATTGAATCTAAGTTGAATATTGTTACATTTTTGGTTAGGAAAGATTATAATTGATTGTTTGCATCTGGAAACATGAAGCGAAAGCCATTTATTGACAAGAAAAGTTCATTTATAGTCACTGATTCCTTTGAAAGCGTTATTATAGGTTTTAAATGGATTTATAATCTCATTATTGATTTTAAGTTGAATTTTCTTATAATTTTGGTTAAAACAAAATATAATTAAATGTTTACCTCGAGAAACGTGACGCGAAAGGCATCCATTGACAACAAAAGTTTATTTATAGTCACTCATGCCTTCGGAAGCCTTATTACTCGGTTTAAATACTTTTATAGTCTCATTATTGATTTTAAGTTGAATATTCTTACATTTTTGGTTAAGAAAGATTATAATTGAATGTTTGCCTCGGGAAACATGAAGCGAAAGCCATTTATTGACAAGAAAGTTCATTTATAGTCACTCATTCCATTGAAAACGTTATTATTGGTTTTAAATGGATTTATAATCTCATTATTGATTTTAAGTTGAATTTTCTTATAATTTTGGTTAAAACAAAATATAATTGATTGTTTGCCTCGAGAAACATGACGCGAAAGCCATCCATTGACAACAAAAGTTTATTTATAGTCACTCATGCCTTCGGAAGCCTTATTACTTGCTTTAAATGCTTTTATAGTCTCAAAATTGATTTTAAGTTGAATTTCCTTACATTTTTCGTTAAAACATATTATAATTGAATGTTTGCCTCAGAAAACATGAAGCGAAACCCATCCATTGAGAAGAAAAGTTTATTTATTGTCACTCCTGCCTTCGAAAGCGTTATTACTGGCTTTAAATGGATTTATAATCTGATTACTGATTTTAAGTTGATTTTTCTTATAATTTTGGTTAAAACAGAATATAATTGAATGTTTACCTCGAGAAACGTGACGCGAAAGCCATCCATTGACAACAAAAGTTTATTTATAGTCACTCATGCCTTCGTAAGCCTTATTAATCGGTTTAAATACTTTTATAGTCTCATTATTGATTTTAAGTTGAATATTCTTACATTTTTGGTTAACAAAGATTATATATGAATATTTGTCTTGGGAAACATGAAGTGAAAGCCATTTATTGACAAGAAAAGTTCATTTATAGTCACTCATTCCATTGAAAACGTTATTATTGGTTTTAAATGGATTTATAATCTCATTATTCATTTTAAGTTCAATTTTCTTAGAATTTTGGTTAAAACAAAATATGATTGAATGGTTCCCTCAAGAAACGTGACGCGAAAGCCATCCATTGATAAGGAAAGTTTAGTTATAGTCACTCATGCCTTCGGAAGCCTTATTACTCGCTTTAAATACTTTTATAGTCTCATTATTGATTTTAAGTTGAATATTCTTACATTTTTGGTTAAGAAAGATTATAATTGAATGTTTGCCTCGGGAAACATGAAGCGAAAGCCATTTATTGACAAGAAGAGTTTATTTATAGTCACTCATTCCTTTAAAAGCGTTATTATTGGTTTTAAATGGATTTATAATCTGATTATTGATTTTAAGTTGAATTCTCTAATAATTTTGGTTAAAACAGAATATAATTGAATGTTTTTCTCGAGAAACGTGACGCGAAAGCCATCCATTGACAACAAAAGGTTATTTATGGTCACTCATGCCTTCGGAAGCCTTATTATCGCTTTAAATGTTTTTATAGTCTCAAAATTGATTTTAATTTGAATTTTCTTACATTTTTCATTAAAACATATTATAATTGAATGTTTGCCTCAAAAAACATGAAGCGAAACCCATCCATCGAGAAGAAAAGTTCATTTATTGTCACTCCTGCCTTCGAAAGCGTTATTACTGGCTTTAAATGGATTTATAATCTGATTACTGATTTTAAGTTGATTTTTCTTATAATTTTGGTTAAAACAGAATATAATTGAATGTTTGCCTCGAAAAACGTGACGCGAAAGCCATCCATTGACAACAAAAGTTTATTTATAGTCACTCATGCCTTCGGAAGCCTTATTACTCGGTTTAAATACTTTTATAGTCTCATTATTGATTTAAAGTTGAATATTCTTACATTTTTGGTTAAGAAAGATTATAATTGAATGTTTGCCCCAAAAAACATGAAGCGAAAGCCATTTATTGTCAAGAAAAGTTCATTTATAGTCACTCATTCCTTTGAAAGTGTTATTATTGGTTTAAATGGATTTATAATCTGATTATTGATTTTAAGTTAAATTTTCTTATAATATTGACTAAAACAGAATATAATTGAATGTTTGCCTCGAGAAACGTGATGCGAAAGCCATCCATTGACAACAAAAGTTTATTTATAGTCACTCATGCCTTCGGAAGCCTTATTACTCGCTTTAAATACTTTGATAGTCTCATTATTGATTTTAAGTTGAATATTCTTACATTTTTGGTTAAGAAAGATTATAACTGAATGTTTGCCTCGGGAAACATGAAGCGAAAGCCATTTATTGACAAGAAAAGTTCATTTATAGTCACTCATTCCATTGAAAACGTTATTATTGGTTTTAAATGGATTTATAATCTCATTATTGATTTTAAGTTGAATTTTCTTATAATTTTGGTTAAAACAAAATATAATTGATTGTTTGCCTCGAGAAACATGACGCGAAAGCCATCCATTGACAACAAAAGTTTATTTATAGTCACTCATGCCTTCGGAAGCCTTATTACTCGCTTTAAATACTTTTATAGTTTCAAAATTGATTTTAAGTTGAATTTTCTTACATTTTTCATTAAAACAGACTATAATTGAATATTTGCCTCAGAAAACATGAAGCGAAACCCATCCATTGAGAAGAAAAGTTCATCTATTATCACTCCTGCCTTCGAAAGCGTTATTACTGGCTTTAAATGGATTTATAATCTGATTACTGATTTTAAGTTGATTTTTCTTATAATTTTGGTTAAAACAGAATATAATTGAATGTTTACCTCGAGAAACGTGACGCGAAAGCCATCCATTGACAACAAAAGTTTATTTATAGTCACTCATGCCTTCGTAAGCCTTATTAATCGGTTTAAATACTTTTATAGTCTCATTATTGATTTTAAGTTGAATATTCTTACATTTTTGGTTAACAAAGATTATATATGAATATTTGTCTTGGGAAACATGAAGTGAAAGCCATTTATTGACAAGAAAAGTTCATTTATAGTCACTCATTCCATTGAAAACGTTATTATTGGTTTTAAATGGATTTATAATCTCATTATTCATTTTAAGTTCAATTTTCTTAGAATTTTGGTTAAAACAAAATATGATTGAATGGTTCCCTCAAGAAACGTGACGCGGAAGCCATCCATTGATAAGGAAAGTTTAGTTATAGTCACTCATGCCTTCGGAAGCCTTATTACTCGCTTTAAATACTTTTATAGTCTCATTATTGATTTTAAGTTGAATATTCTTACATTTTTGGTTAAGAAAGATTATAATTGAATGTTTGCCTCGGGAAACATGAAGCGAAAGCCATTTATTGACAAGAAGAGTTTATTTATAGTCACTCATTCCTTTAAAAGCGTTATTATTGGTTTTAAATGGATTTATAATCTGATTATTGATTTTAAGTTGAATTCTCTAATAATTTTGGTTAAAACAGAATATAATTGAATGTTTTTCTCGAGAAACGTGACGCGAAAGCCATCCATTGACAACAAAAGGTTATTTATGGTCACTCATGCCTTCGGAAGCCTTATTATCGCTTTAAATGTTTTTATAGTCTCAAAATTGATTTTAATTTGAATTTTCTTACATTTTTCATTAAAACAAATTATAATTGAATGTTTGCCTCAAAAAACATGAAGCGAAACCCATCCATCGAGAAGAAAAGTTCATTTATTGTCACTCCTGCCTTCGAAAGCGTTATTACTGGCTTTAAATGGATTTATAATCTGATTACTGATTTTAAGTTGATTTTTCTTATAATTTTGGTTAAAACAGAATATAATTGAATGTTTACCTCGAGAAACGTGACGCGAAAGCCATCCATTGACAACAAAAGTTTATTTATAGTCACTCATGCCTTCGGAAGCCTTATTACTCGGTTTAAATACTTTTATAGTCTCATTATTGATTTAAAGTTGAATATTCTTACATTTTTGGTTAAGAAAGATTATAATTGAATGTTTGCCCCGAAAAACATGAAGCGAAAGCCATTTATTGTCAAGAAAAGTTCATTTATAGTCACTCATTCCTTTGAAAGTGTTATTATTGGTTTAAATGGATTTATAATCTGATTATTGATTTTAAGTTAAATTTTCTTATAATATTGACTAAAACAGAATATAATTGAATGTTTGCCTCGAGAAACGTGACGCGAAAGCCATCCATTGACAACAAAAGTTTATTTATAGTCACTCATGCCTTCGGAAGCCTTATTACTCGCTTTAAATACTTTGATAGTCTCATTATTGATTTTAAGTTGAATATTCTTACATTTTTGGTTAAGAAAGATTATAACTGAATGTTTGCCTCGGGAAACATGAAGCGAAAGCCATTTATTGACAAGAAAAGTTCATTTATAGTCACTCATTCCATTGAAAACGTTATTATTGGTTTTAAATGGATTTATAATCTCATTATTGATTTTAAGTTGAATTTTCTTATAATTTTGGTTAAAACAAAATATAATTGATTGTTTGCCTCGAGAAACATGACGCGAAAGCCATCCATTGACAACAAAAGTTTATTCATAGTCACTCATGCCTTCGGAAGCCTTATTACTCGCTTGAAATACTTTTATAGTCTAATTATTGAATCTAAGTTGAATATTGTTACATTTTTGGTTAGGAAAGATTATAATTGATTGTTTGCATCTGGAAACATGAAGCGAAAGCCATTTATTGACAAGAAAAGTTCATTTATAGTCACTGATTCTTTTGAAAGCGTTATTATAGGTTTTAAATGGATTTATAATCTCATTATTGATTTTAAGTTGAATTTTCTTATAATTTTGGTTAAAACAAAATATAATTAAATGTTTACCTCGAGAAACGTGACGCGAAAGGCATCCATTGACAACAAAAGTTTATTTATAGTCACTCATGCCTTCGGAAGCCTTATTACTCGGTTTAAATACTTTTATAGTCTCATTATTGATTTTAAGTTGAATATTCTTACATTTTTGGTTAAGAAAGATTATAATTGAATGTTTGCCTCGGGAAACATGAAGCGAAAGCCATTTATTGACAAGAAAGTTCATTTATAGTCACTCATTCCTTTGAAAGCGTTATTATTGGTTTTAAATGGATTTATAATCTCATTATTGATTTTAAGTTGAATTTTCTTATAATTTTGGTTAAAACAGAATATAATTGAATGTTTGCCTCGAGAAATGTGACGCGAAAGCCATCCATTGACAACAAAAGTTTATTTATAGTCACTCATGCCTTCGGAAGTCTTATTACTCGCTTTAAATACTTTTATAGTCTCATTATTGATTTTAAGTTGAATATTCTTACATTTTTGGTTAACAAAGATTATAATTGAATGTTTGCCTCGGGAAACATGAAGCGAAAGCCATTTATTGACAAGAAAAGTTCATTTATAGTCACTCATTCCATTGAAAACGTTATTATTGGTTTTAAATGGATTTATAATCTCATTATTGATTTTAAGTTGAATTTTCTTATAATTTTGGTTAAAACAAAATATAATTAAATGTTTACCTCGAGAAACGTGACGCGAAAGGCATCCATTGACAACAAAAGTTTATTTATAGTCACTCATGCCTTCGGAAGCCTTATTAC
This sequence comes from Theobroma cacao, assembly GCF_053813885.1. Taxonomy (NCBI): domain Eukaryota; kingdom Viridiplantae; phylum Streptophyta; class Magnoliopsida; order Malvales; family Malvaceae; genus Theobroma; species Theobroma cacao. Next base: position 29,339,631 of record NC_142647.1, read on the forward strand.
TCGGTTTAAATACTTTTATAGTCTCATTATTGATTTTAAGTTGAATATTCTTACATTTTTGGTTAAGAAAGATTATAATTGAATGTTTGCCTCGGGAAACATGAAGCGAAAGCCATTTATTGACAAGAAAGTTCATTTATAGTCACTCATTCCTTTGAAAGCGTTATTATTGGTTTTAAATGGATTTATAATCTCATTATTGATTTTAAGTTGAATTTTCTTATAATTTTGGTTAAAACAGAATATAATTGAATGTTTGCCTCGAGAAATGTGACGCGAAAGCCATCCATTGACAACAAAAGTTTATTTATAGTCACTCATGCCTTCGGAAGCCTTATTACTCGCTTTAAATACTTTTATAGTCTCATTATTGATTTTAAGTTGAATATTCTTACATTTTTGGTTAACAAAGATTATAATTGAATGTTTGCCTCGGGAAACATGAAGCGAAAGCCATTTATTGACAAGAAAAGTTCATTTATAGTCACTCATTCCATTGAAAACGTTATTATTGGTTTTAAATGGATTTATAATCTCATTATTGATTTTAAGTTGAATTTTCTTATAATTTTGGTTAAAACAAAATATAATTGATTGTTTGCCTCGAGAAACATGACGCGAAAGCCATCCATTGACAACAAAAGTTTATTTATAGTCACTCATGCCTTCGGAAGCCTTATTACTTGCTTTAAATGCTTTTATAGTCTCAAAATTGATTTTAAGTTGAATTTCCTTACATTTTTCGTTAAAACATATTATAATTGAATGTTTGCCTCAGAAAACATGAAGCGAAACCCATCCATTGAGAAGAAAAGTTCATTTATTGTCACTCCTGCCTTCGAAAGCGTTATTACTGGCTTTAAATGGATTTATAATCTGATTACTGATTTTAAGTTGATTTTTCTTATAATTTTGGTTAAAACAGAATATAATTGAATGTTTGCCTCGAGAAACGTGACGCGAAAGCCATCCATTGACAACAAAAGTTTATTTATAGTCACTCATGCCTTCGGAAGCCTTATTAATCGGTTTAAATACTTTTATAGTCTCATTATTGATTTTAAGTTGAATATTCTTACATTTTTGGTTAACAAAGATTATATATGAATATTTGTCTTGGGAAACATGAAGTGAAAGCCATTTATTGACAAGAAAAGTTCATTTATAGTCACTCATTCGATTGAAAACGTTATTATTGGTTTTAAATGGATTTATAATCTCATTATTCATTTTAAGTTCAATTTTCTTAGAATTTTGGTTAAAACAGAATATGATTGAATGGTTCCCTCAAGAAACGTGACGCGAAAGCCATCCATTGATAAGGAAAGTTTAGTTATAGTCACTCATGCCTTCGGAAGCCTTATTACTCGCTTTAAATACTTTTATAGTCTCATTATTGATTTTAAGTTGAATATTCTTACATTTTTGGTTAAGAAAGATTATAATTGAATGTTTGCCTCGGGAAACATGAAGCGAAAGCCATTTATTGACAAGAAAAGTTTATTTATAGTCACTCATTCCTTTAAAAGCGTTATTATTGGTTTTAAATGGATTTATAATCTGATTATTGATTTTAAGTTGAATTCTCTAATAATTTTGGTTAAAACAGAATGTAATTGAATGTTTTTCTCGAGAAACGTGACGCGAAAGCCATCCATTGACAACAAAAGGTTATTTATGGTCACTCATGCCTTCGGAAGCCTTGTTATCGCTTTAAATGTTTTTATAGTCTCAAAATTGATTTTAAGTTGAATTTTCTTACATTTTTCATTAAAACATATTATAATTGAATGTTTGCCTCAAAAAACATGAAGCGAAACCCATCCATTGAGAAGAAAAGTTCATTTATTGTCACTCCTGCCTTCGAAAGCGTTATTACTGGCTTTAAATGGATTTATAATCTGATTACTGATTTTAAGTTGATTTTTCTTATAATTTTGGTTAAAACAGAATATAATTGAATGTTTGCCTCGAGAAACGTGACGCGAAAGCCATCCATTGACAACAAAAGTTTATTTATAGTCACTCATGCCTTCAGAAGCCTTATTACTCGGTTTAAATACTTTTATAGTCTCATTATTGATTTAAAGTTGAATATTCTTACATTTTTGGTTAAGAAAGATTATAATTGAATGTTTGCCCCGGAAAACATGAAGCGAAAGCCATTTATTGTCAAGAAAAGTTCATTTATAGTCACTCATTCCTTTGAAAGCGTTATTATTGGTTTAAATGGATTTATAATCTGATTATTGATTTTAAGTTAAATTTTCTTATAATATTGGCTAAAACAGAATATAATTGAATGTTTGCCTCGAGAAACGTGACGCGAAAGCCATCCATTGACAACAAAAGTTTATTTATAGTCACTCATGCCTTCGGAAGCCTTATTACTCGCTTTAAATACTTTGATAGTCTCATTATTGATTTTAAGTTGAATATTCTTACATTTTTGGTTAAGAAAGATTATAATTGAATGTTTGCCTCGGGAAACATGAAGCGAAAGCCATTTATTGACAAGAAAAGTTCATTTATAGTCACTCATTCCATTGAAAACGTTACTATTGGTTTTAAATGGATTTATAATCTCATTATTGATTTTAAGTTGAATTTTCTTATAATTTTGGTTAAAACAAAATATAATTGATTGTTTGCCTCGAGAAACATGACGCGAAAGCCATCCATTGACAACAAAAGTTTATTTATAGTCACTCATGCCTTCGGAAGCCTTATTACTCGCTTTAAATACTTTTATAGTTTCAAAATTGATTTTAAGTTGAATTTTCTTACATTTTTCATTAAAACAGACTATAATTGAATATTTTCCTCAGAAAACATGAAGCGAAACCCATCCATTGAGAAGAAAAGTTCATCTATTATCACTCCTGCCTTCGAAAGCGTTATTACTGGCTTTAAATGGATTTATAATCTGATTACTGATTTTAAGTTGAATTTTCTTATAATTTTGGCTAAAACAAAATATAATTGAATGTTTGCCTCGAGAAACGTGACGCGAAAGCCATCCATTGACAACAAAAGTTTATTCATAGTCACTCATGCCTTCGGAAGCCTTATTACTCGCTTGAAATACTTTTATAGTCTAATTATTGAATCTAAGTTGAATATTGTTACATTTTTGGTTAGGAAAGATTATAATTGATTGTTTGCATCTGGAAACATGAAGCGAAAGCCATTTATTGACAAGAAAAGTTCATTTATAGTCACTGATTCCTTTGAAAGCGTTATTATAGGTTTTAAATGGATTTATAATCTCATTATTGATTTTAAGTTGAATTTTCTTATAATTTTGGTTAAAACAAAATATAATTAAATGTTTACCTCGAGAAACGTGACGCGAAAGGCATCCATTGACAACAAAAGTTTATTTATAGTCACTCATGCCTTCGGAAGCCTTATTACTCGGTTTAAATACTTTTATAGTCTCATTATTGATTTTAAGTTGAATATTCTTACATTTTTGGTTAAGAAAGATTATAATTGAATGTTTGCCTCGGGAAACATGAAGCGAAAGCCATTTATTGACAAGAAAGTTCATTTATAGTCACTCATTCCATTGAAAACGTTATTATTGGTTTTAAATGGATTTATAATCTCATTATTGATTTTAAGTTGAATTTTCTTATAATTTTGGTTAAAACAAAATATAATTGATTGTTTGCCTCGAGAAACATGACGCGAAAGCCATCCATTGACAACAAAAGTTTATTTATAGTCACTCATGCCTTCGGAAGCCTTATTACTTGCTTTAAATGCTTTTATAGTCTCAAAATTGATTTTAAGTTGAATTTCCTTACATTTTTCGTTAAAACATATTATAATTGAATGTTTGCCTCAGGAAACATGAAGCGAAACCCATCCATTGAGAAGAAAAGTTTATTTATTGTCACTCCTGCCTTCGAAAGCGTTATTACTGGCTTTAAATGGATTTATAATCTGATTACTGATTTTAAGTTGATTTTTCTTATAATTTTCGTTAAAACAGAATATAATTGAATGTTTACCTCGAGAAACGTGACGCGAAAGCCATCCATTGACAACAAAAGTTTATTTATAGTCACTCATGCCTTCGTAAGCCTTATTAATCGGTTTAAATACTTTTATAGTCTCATTATTGATTTTAAGTTGAATATTCTTACATTTTTGGTTAACAAAGATTATATATGAATATTTGTCTTGGGAAACATGAAGTGAAAGCCATTTATTGACAAGAAAAGTTCATTTATAGTCACTCATTCCATTGAAAACGTTATTATTGGTTTTAAATGGATTTATAATCTCATTATTCATTTTAAGTTCAATTTTCTTAGAATTTTGGTTAAAACAAAATATCATTGAATGGTTCCCTCAAGAAACGTGACGCGAAAGCCATCCATTGATAAGGAAAGTTTAGTTATAGTCACTCATGCCTTCGAAAGCCTTATTACTCGCTTTAAATACTTTTATAGTCTCATTATTGATTTTAAGTTGAATATTCTTACATTTTTGGTTAAGAAAGATTATAATTGAATGTTTGCCTCGGGAAACATGAAGCGAAAGCCATTTATTGACAAGAAGAGTTTATTTATAGTCACTCATTCCTTTAAAAGCGTTATTATTGGTTTTAAATGGATTTATAATCTGATTATTGATTTTAAGTTGAATTCTCTAATAATTTTGGTTAAAACAGAATATAATTGAATGTTTTTCTCGAGAAACGTGACGCGAAAGCCATCCATTGACAACAAAAGGTTATTTATGGTCACTCATGCCTTCGGAAGCCTTATTATCGCTTTAAATGTTTTTATAGTCTCAAAATTGATTTTAATTTGAATTTTCTTACATTTTTCATTAAAACATATTATAATTGAATGTTTGCCTCAAAAAACGTGAAGCGAAACCCATCCATCGAGAAGAAAAGTTCATTTATTGTCACTCCTGCCTTCGAAAGCGTTATTACTGGCTTTAAATGGATTTATAATCTGATTACTGATTTTAAGTTGATTTTTCTTATAATTTTGGTTAAAACAGAATATAATTGAATGTTTGCCTCGAGAAACGTGACGCGAAAGCCATCCATTGACAACAAAAGTTTATTTATAGTCACTCATGCCTTCGGAAGCCTTATTACTCGGTTTAAATACTTTTATAGTCTCATTATTGATTTAAAGTTGAATATTCTTACATTTTTGGTTAAGAAAGATTATAATTGAATGTTTGCCCCGGAAAACATGAAGCGAAAGCCATTTATTGTCAAGAAAAGTTCATTTATAGTCACTCATTCCTTTGAAAGTGTTATTATTGGTTTAAATAGATTTATAATCTGATTATTGATTTTAAGTTAAATTTTCTTATAATATTGACTAAAACAGAATATAATTGAATGTTTGCCTCGAGAAACGTGACGCGAAAGCCATCCATTGACAACAAAAGTTTATTTATAGTCACTCATGCCTTCGGAAGCCTTATTACTCGCTTTAAATACTTTGATAGTCTCATTATTGATTTTAAGTTGAATATTCTTACATTTTTGGTTAAGAAAGATTATAACTGAATGTTTGCCTCGGGAAACATGAAGCGAAAGCCATTTATTGACAAGAAAAGTTCATTTATAGTCACTCATTCCATTGAAAACGTTATTATTGGTTTTAAATGGATTTATAATCTCATTATTGATTTTAAGTTGAATTTTCTTATAATTTTGGTTAAAACAAAATATAATTGATTGTTTGCCTCGAGAAACATGACGCGAAAGCCATCCATTGACAACAAAAGTTTATTTATAGTCACTCATGCCTTCGGAAGCCTTATTACTCGCTTTAAATACTTTTATAGTTTCAAAATTGATTTTAAGTTGAATTTTCTTACATTTTTCATTAAAACAGACTATAATTGAATATTTGCCTCAGAAAACATGAAGCGAAACCCATCCATTGAGAAGAAAAGTTCATCTATTATCACTCCTGCCTTCGAAAGCGTTATTACTGGCTTTAAATGGATTTATAATCTGATTACTGATTTTAAGTTGAATTTTCTTATAATTTTGGCTAAAACAAAATATAATTGAATGTTTGCCTCGAGAAACGTGACGCGAAAGCCATCCATTGACAACAAAAGTTTATTCATAGTCACTCATGCCTTCGGAAGCCTTATTACTCGCTTGAAATACTTTTATAGTCTAATTATTGAATCTAAGTTGAATATTGTTACATTTTTGGTTAGGAAAGATTATAATTGATTGTTTGCATCTGGAAACATGAAGCGAAAGCCATTTATTGACAAGAAAAGTTCATTTATAGTCACTGATTCCTTTGAAAGCGTTATTATAGGTTTTAAATGGATTTATAATCTCATTATTGATTTAAGTTGAATTTTCTTATAATTTTGGTTAAAACAAAATATAATTAAATGTTTACCTCGAGAAACGTGACGCGAAAGGCATCCATTGACAACAAAAGCTTATTTATAGTCACTCATGCCTTCGGAAGCCTTATTACTCGGTTTAAATACTTTTATAGTCTCATTATTGATTTTAAGTTGAATATTCTTACATTTTTGGTTAAGAAAGATTATAATTGAATGTTTGCCTCGGGAAACATGAAGCGAAAGCCATTTATTGACAAGAAAGTTCATTTATAGTCACTCATTCCTTTGAAAGCGTTATTATTAGTTTTAAATGGATTTATAATCTCATTATTGATTTTAAGTTGAATTTTCTTATAATTTTGGTTAAAACAGAATATAATTGAATGTTTGCCTCGAGAAATGTGACGCGAAAGCCATCCATTGACAACAAAAGTTTATTTATAGTCACTCATGCCTTCGGAAGCCTTATTACTCGCTTTAAATACTTTTATAGTCTCATTATTGATTTTAAGTTGAATATTCTTAAATTTTTGGTTAACAAAGATTATAATTGAATGTTTGCCTCGGGAAACATGAAGCGAAAGCCATTTATTGACAAGAAAAGTTCATTTATAGTCACTCATTCCATTGAAAACGTTATTATTGGTTTTAAATGGATTTATAATCTCATTATTGATTTTAAGTTGAATTTTCTTATAATTTTGGTTAAAACAAAATATAATTGATTGTTTGCCTCGAGAAACATGACGCGAAAGCCATCCATTGACAACAAAAGTTTATTTATAGTCACTCATGCCTTCGGAAGCCTTATTACTTGCTTTAAATGCTTTTATAGTCTCAAAATTGATTTTAAGTTGAATTTCCTTACATTTTTCGTTAAAACATATTATAATTGAATGTTTGCCTCAGAAAACATGAAGCGAAACCCATCCATTGAGAAGAAAAGTTCATTTATTGTCACTCCTGCCTTCGAAAGCGTTATTACTGGCTTTAAATGGATTTATAATCTGATTACTGATTTTAAGTTGATTTTTCTTATAATTTTGGTTAAAACAGAATATAATTGAATGTTTGCCTCGAGAAACGTGACGCGAAAGCCATCCATTGACAACAAAAGTTTATTTATAGTCACTCATGCCTTCGGAAGCCTTATTAATCGGTTTAAATACTTTTATAGTCTCATTATTGATTTTAAGTTGAATATTCTTACATTTTTGGTTAACAAAGATTATATATGAATATTTGTCTTGGGAAACATGAAGTGAAAGCCATTTATTGACAAGAAAAGTTCATTTATAGTCACTCATTCGATTGAAAACGTTATTATTGGTTTTAAATGGATTTATAATCTCATTATTCATTTTAAGTTCAATTTTCTTAGAATTTTGGTTAAAACAGAATATGATTGAATGGTTCCCTCAAGAAACGTGACGCGAAAGCCATCCATTGATAAGGAAAGTTTAGTTATAGTCACTCATGCCTTCAGAAGCCTTATTACTCGCTTTAAATACTTTTATAGTCTCATTATTGATTTTAAGTTGAATATTCTTACATTTTTGGTTAAGAAAGATTATAATTGAATGTTTGCCTCGGGAAACATGAAGCGAAAGCCATTTATTGACAAGAAAAGTTTATTTATAGTCACTCATTCCTTTAAAAGCGTTATTATTGGTTTTAAATGGATTTATAATCTGATTATTGATTTTAAGTTGAATTCTCTAATAATTTTGGTTAAAACAGAATATAATTGAATGTTTTTCTCGAGAAACGTGACGCGAAAGCCATCCATTGACAACAAAAGGTTATTTATGGTCACTCATGCCTTCGAAAGCCTTATTATCGCTTTAAATGTTTTTATAGTCTCAAAATTGATTTTAAGTTGAATTTTCTTACATTTTTCATTAAAACATATTATAATTGAATGTTTGCCTCAAAAAACATGAAGCGAAACCCATCCATTGAGAAGAAAAGTTCATTTATTGTCACTCCTGCCTTCGTAAGCGTTATTACTGGCTTTAAATGGATTTATAATCTGATTACTGATTTTAAGTTGATTTTTCTTATAATTTTGGTTAAAACAGAATATAATTGAATGTTTGCCTCGAGAAACGTGACGCGAAAGCCATCCATTGACAACAAAAGTTTATTTATAGTCACTCATGCCTTCAGAAGCCTTATTACTCGGTTTAAATACTTTTATAGTCTCATTATTGATTTAAAGTTGAATATTCTTACATTTTTGGTTAAGAAAGATTATAATTGAATGTTTGCCCCGGAAAACATGAAGCGAAAGCCATTTATTGTCAAGAAAAGTTCATTTATAGTCACTCATTCCTTTGAAAGCGTTATTATTGGTTTAAATGGATTTATAATCTGATTATTGATTTTAAGTTAAATTTTCTTATAATATTGGCTAAAACAGAATATAATTGAATGTTTGCCTCGAGAAACGTGACGCGAAAGCCATCCATTGACAACAAAAGTTTATTTATAGTCACTCATGCCTTCGGAAGCCTTATTACTCGCTTTAAATACTTTGATAGTCTCATTATTGATTTTAAGTTGAATATTCTTACATTTTTGGTTAAGAAAGATTATAATTGAATGTTTGCCTCGGGAAACATGAAGCGAAAGCCATTTATTGACAAGAAAAGTTTTATTTATAGTCACTCATTCCTTTGAAAACGTTGTTATTGGTTTTAAATGGATTTATAATCTCATTATTGATTTTAAGTTAAATTTTCTTATAATATTGGCTAAAACAGAATATAATTGAGTGTTTGCCTCGAGAAATGTGACACGAAAGCAATCCATTGACAAGAAAGTTTATTTATAGTCACTGATGCCTTCGAGAGCCCTATTACTCGCTTTAAATACTTTTATAGTCTCATTATTGATTTTAAGTTGAATATTCTTACATTTTTGGTTAAGAAATATTATAATTGAATGTTTGCCTCGCGAAACATAAAGCGAAAGCCATTTATTGACAAGAAAAGTTCATTTATAGTCACTCATTCCTTTGAAAGCTTTATTATTGGTTTTAAATGGATTTATATTCTCATTATTGATTTTAAGTTGAATTTTCTTATAATTTTGGTTAAAATAGAATATAATTGAATGTTTCCCTCGAGAAACGTGATGCGAAAGCCATCCATTGACAACAAAAGTTTATTTATAGTCACTCATGGCTTCGGAAGCCTTATTACTCGCTTTAAATGCTTTTATAGTCTCAAAATTGATTTAAAGTTAAATTTTATTACATTTTCCATTAAAACAGATTATAATTGAATGTTTGCCTCAGAAAACATGAAGCGAAACCCATCCATTGAGAAGAAAAGTTCATTTATTGTCACTCCTGCCTTCAAAAGCGTTATTACTAGCTTGAAATGGATTTATAATCTCATTATTGATTTTAAGTTGAATTTTCTTATAACTTTGTTTAAAACAGAATATAATTGAATGTTTGCCTCGAGAAACGTGACGCGAAAGCCATCCATTGACAACAAAAGTTTATTTATAGTCACTCAAGCCTTCGGAAGCCTTATTACTCGCTTTAAATACTTTTATAGTCTCATTATTGATTTTAAGTTGAATATTCTTACATTTTTGGTTAACAAAGATTATAATTGAATGTTTGCCTTGGGAAACATGATGCGAAAGCCATTTATTGACAAGAAAACTTCATTTATGGTCACTCATTCCTTTGAAAGCGTTATTATTGGTTTTAAATGGATTTATAATCTGATTATTGATTTTAAGTTGAATTCTCTTATAATTTTGGTTAAAACAGAATATAATTGAATGTTTGCCTCGAGAAACGTGACGCGAAAGCCATCCATTGACAACAAAAGTTTATTTATAGTCACTCATGCCTTCGGAAGCCTTATTACTCGGTTTAAATACTTTTATAGTCTCATTATTGATTTAAAGTTGAATATTCTTACATTTTTGGTTAAGAAAGATTATAATTGAATGTTTGCCCCGGAAAACATGAAGCGAAAGCCATTTATTGTCAAGAAAAGTTCATTTATAGTCAATCATTCCTTTGAAAGCGTTATTATTGGTTTAAATGGATTTATAATCTGATTATTGATTTTAAGTTAAATTTTCTTATAATATTGGCTAAAACAGAATATAATTGAATGTTTGCCTCAAGAAATGTGACACGAAAGCAATTCATTGACAAGAAAGTTTATTTATAGTCACTGATGCCTTCGAGAGCCCTATTACTCGCTTTAAATACTTTTATAGTCTCATTATTGATTTTAAGTTGAATATTCTTACATTTTTGGTTAAGAAATATTATAATTGAATGTTAGCCTCGGGAAACATGAAGCGAAAGCCATTTATTGACAAGAAAAGTTCATTTATAGTCACTCATTCCTTTGAAAGCTTTATTATTGGTTTTAAATGGATTTATAATCTCATTATTGATTTTAAGTTGAATTTTCTTATAATTTTGGTTAAAACAGAATATAATTGAATGTTTGCCTCGAGAAACGTGACGCGAAAGCCATCCATTGACAACAAAAGTTTATTTATAGTCACTCATGCCTTCGGAAGCCTTATTACTCGGTTTAAATACTTTTATAGTCTCATTATTGATTTTAAGTTGAATATTCTTACATTTTTGGTTAACAAAGATTATAATTGAATGTTTGCCTCGGGAAACATGAAGCGAAAGCCATTTATTGACAAGAAAAGTTCATTTATAGTCACTCATTCCATTGAAAACGTTATTATTGGTTTTAAATGGATTTATAATCTCATTATTGATTTGAAGTTGAATTTTCTTATAATTTTGGTTAAAACAGAATATAATTGATTGTTTGCCTCGAGAAACATGACGCGAAAGCCATCCATTGACAACAAAAGTTTATTTATAGTCACTCATGCCTTCGGAAGCCTTATTACTTGCTTTAAATGCTTTTATAGTCTCAAAATTGATTTTAAGTTGAATTTCCTTACATTTTTCATTAAAACATATTATAATTGAATGTTTGCCTCAGAAAACATGAAGCGAAACCCATCCATTGAGAAGAAAAGTTCATTTATTGTCACTCCTGCCTTCGAAAGCGTTATTACTGGCTTTAAATGGATTTATAATCTGATTACTGATTTTAAGTTGATTTTTCTTATAATTTTGGTTAAAACAGAATATAATTGAATGTTTGCCTTGAGAAACGTGACTCGAAAGCCATCCATTGACAACAAAAGTTTATTTATAGTCACTCATGCCTTCGAAAGCCTTATTACTCGGTTTAAATACTTTTATAGTCTCATTATTGATTTAAAGTTGAATATTCTTACATTTTTGGTTAAGAAAGATTATAATTGAATGTTTGCCTCGGGAAACATGAACCGAAAGCCATTTATTGTCAAGAAAAGTTCATTTATAGTCACTCATTCCTTTGAAAACGTTGTTATTGGTTTTAAATGGATTTATAATCTCATTATTGATTTTAAGTTAAATTTTCTTATAATATTGGCTAAAACAGAATATAATTGAGTGTTTGCCTCGAGAAATGTGACACGAAAGCAATCCATTGACAAGAAAGTTTATTTATAGTCACTGATGCCTTCGAGAGCCCTATTACTCGCTTTAAATACTTTTATAGTCTCATTATTGATTTTAAGTTGAATATTCTTACATTTTTGGTTAAGAAATATTATAATTGAATGTTTGCCTCGCGAAACATAAAGCGAAAGCCATTTATTGACAAGAAAAGTTCATTTATAGTCACTCATTCCTTTGAAAGCTTTATTATTGGTTTTAAATGGATTTATATTCTCATTATTGATTTTAAGTTGAATTTTCTTATAATTTTGGTTAAAATAGAATATAATTGAATGTTTCCCTCGAGAAACGTGATGCGAAAGCCATCCATTGACAACAAAAGTTTATTTATAGTCACTCATGGCTTCGGAAGCCTTATTACTCGCTTTAAATGCTTTTATAGTCTCAAAATTGATTTAAAGTTAAATTTTATTACATTTTCCATTAAAACAGATTATAATTGAATGTTTGCCTCAGAAAACATGAAGCGAAACCCATCCATTGAGAAGAAAAGTTCATTTATTGTCACTCCTGCCTTCAAAAGCGTTATTACTAGCTTGAAATGGATTTATAATCTCATTATTGATTTTAAGTTGAATTTTCTTATAACTTTGTTTAAAACAGAATATAATTGAATGTTTGCCTCGAGAAACGTGACGCGAAAGCCATCCATTGACAACAAAAGTTTATTTATAGTCACTCAAGCCTTCGGAAGCCTTATTACTCGCTTTAAATACTTTTATAGTCTCATTATTGATTTTAAGTTGAATATTCTTACATTTTTGGTTAACAAAGATTATAATTGAATGTTTGCCTTGGGAAACATGATGCGAAAGCCATTTATTGACAAGAAAACTTCATTTATGGTCACTCATTCCTTTGAAAGCGTTATTATTGGTTTTAAATGGATTTATAATCTGATTATTGATTTTAAGTTGAATTCTCTTATAATTTTGGTTAAAACAGAATATAATTGAATGTTTGCCTCGAGAAACGTGACGCGAAAGCCATCCATTGACAACAAAAGTTTATTTATAGTCACTCATGCCTTCGGAAGCCTTATTACTCGGTTTAAATACTTTTATAGTCTCATTATTGATTTAAAGTTGAATATTCTTACATTTTTGGTTAAGAAAGATTATAATTGAATGTTTGCCCCGGAAAACATGAAGCGAAAGCCATTTATTGTCAAGAAAAGTTCATTTATAGTCAATCATTCCTTTGAAAGCGTTATTATTGGTTTAAATGGATTTATAATCTGATTATTGATTTTAAGTTAAATTTTCTTATAATATTGGCTAAAACAGAATATAATTGAATGTTTGCCTCAAGAAATGTGACACGAAAGCAATTCATTGACAAGAAAGTTTATTTATAGTCACTGATGCCTTCGAGAGCCCTATTACTCGCTTTAAATACTTTTATAGTCTCATTATTGATTTTAAGTTGAATATTCTTACATTTTTGGTTAAGAAATATTATAATTGAATGTTAGCCTCGGGAAACATGAAGCGAAAGCCATTTATTGACAAGAAAAGTTCATTTATAGTCACTCATTCCTTTGAAAGCTTTATTATTGGTTTTAAATGGATTTATAATCTCATTATTGATTTTAAGTTGAATTTTCTTATAATTTTGGTTAAAACAGAATATAATTGAATGTTTGCCTCGAGAAACGTGACGCGAAAGCCATCCATTGACAACAAAAGTTTATTTATAGTCACTCATGCCTTCGGAAGCCTTATTACTCGGTTTAAATACTTTTATAGTCTCATTATTGATTTTAAGTTGAATATTCTTACATTTTTGGTTAACAAAGATTATAATTGAATGTTTGCCTCGGGAAACATGAAGCGAAAGCCATTTATTGACAAGAAAAGTTCATTTATAGTCACTCATTCCATTGAAAACGTTATTATTGGTTTTAAATGGATTTATAATCTCATTATTGATTTTAAGTTGAATTTTCTTATAATTTTGGTTAAAACAGAATATAATTGATTGTTTGCCTCGAGAAACATGACGCGAAAGCCATCCATTGACAACAAAAGTTTATTTATAGTCACTCATGCCTTCGGAAGCCTTATTACTTGCTTTAAATGCTTTTATAGTCTCAAAATTGATTTTAAGTTGAATTTCCTTACATTTTTCATTAAAACATATTATAATTGAATGTTTGCCTCAGAAAACATGAAGCGAAACCCATCCATTGAGAAGAAAAGTTCATTTATTGTCACTCCTGCCTTCGAAAGCGTTATTACTGACTTTAAATGGATTTATAATCTGATTACTGATTTTAAGTTGATTTTTCTTATAATTTTGGTTAAAACAGAATATAATTGAATGTTTGCCTTGAGAAACGTGACTCGAAAGCCATCCATTGACAACAAAAGTTTATTTATAGTCACTCATGCCTTCGAAAGCCTTATTACTCGGTTTAAATACTTTTATAGTCTCATTATTGATTTAAAGTTGAATATTCTTACATTTTTGGTTAAGAAAGATTATAATTGAATGTTTGCCTCGGGAAACATGAACCGAAAGCCATTTATTGTCAAGAAAAGTTCATTTATAGTCACTCATTCCTTTGAAAGCGTTATTATTGGTTTTAAATGGATTTATAATCTCATTATTGATTTTAAGTTAAATTTTCTTATAATATTGGCTAAAACAGAATATAATTGAGTGTTTGCCTCGAGAAATGTGACACGAAAGCAATCCATTGACAAGAAAGTTTATTTATAGTCTTTGATGCCTTCGAGAGCCCTATTACTCGCTTTAAATACTTTTATAGTCTCATTATTAATTTTAAGTTGAATATTCTTACATTTTTGGTTAAGAAATATTATAATTGAATGTTAGCCTCGGGAAACATAAAGCGAAAGCCATTTATTGACAAGAAAAGTTCATTTATAGTCACTCATTCTTTTGAAAGCTTTATTATTGGTTTTAAATGGATTTATAATCTCATTATTGATTTTAAGTTGAATTTTCTTATAATTTTGGTTAAAATAGAATATAATTGAATGTTTCCCTCGAGAAACGTGATGCGAAAGCCATCCATTGACAACAAAAGTTTATTTATAGTCACTCATGGCTTCGGAAGCCTTATTACTCGCTTTAAATGCTTTTATAGTCTCAAAATTGATTTTAAGTTAAATTTTATTACATTTTCCATTACAACAGATTATAATTGAATGTTTGCCTCAGAAAACATGAAGCGAAACCCATCCATTGAGAAGAAAAGTTCATTTATTGTCACTCCTGCCTTCAAAAGCGTTATTACTAGCTTGAAATGGATTTATAATCTCATTATTGATTTTAAGTTGAATTTTCTTATAACTTTGGTTAAAAGAGAATATAATTGAATGTTTGCCTCGAGAAACGTGACGCGAAAGCCATCCATTGACAACAAAAGTTTATTTATAGTCACTCAAGCCTTCGGAAGCCTTATTACTCGGTTTAAATACTTTTATAGTCTCATTATTGATTTTAAGTTGAATATTCTTACATTTTTGGTTAACAAAGATTATAATTGAATGTTTGCCTCGGGAAACATGATGCGAAAGCCATTTATTGACAAGAAAACTTCAATTATAGTCACTCATTCCATTGAAAACGTTATTATTGGTTTTAAATGGATTTATAATCTCATTATTGATTTTAAGTTGAATTTTCTTAAATTTTGGTTAAAATAGAATATAATTGAATGTTTGCCTCGAGAAACGTGACGCGAAAGCCATCCATTGACAACAAAAGTTTATTTATAGTCACTCATGCCTTCGAAAGCCTTATTACTTGCTTTAAATACTTTTATAGTCTCATTATTGATTTAAAGTTGAATATTCTTACATTTTTGGTTAAGAAAGATTATAATTGAATGTTTGCCTCGGGAAACATGAAGCGAAAGCCATTTATTGACAAGAAAAGTTCATTTATAGTCACTCATTCCATTGAAAACGTTATTATTGGTTTTAAATGGATTTATAATCTCATTATTGATTTTAAGTTCAATTTTCTTAGAATTTTGGTTAAAACATAATATAATTGAATGGTTCCCTCGAGAAACGTGACGCGAAAGCCATCCATTGATAAGGAAAGTTTAGTTATAGTCACTCATGCCTTCGGAAGCCTTATTACTCGCTTTAAATACTTTTATAGTCTCATTATTGATTTTAAGTTGAATATTCTTACATTTTTGGTTAAGAAAGATTATAATTGAATGTTTGCCTCGGGAAACATGAAGCGAAAGCCATTTATTGATAAGAAAAGTTCATTTATAGTCACTCATTCCTTTGAAAGCGTTATTATTGGTTTTAAATGGATTTATAATATGATTATTGATTTTAAGTTGAATTTTCTTATAATTTTGGTTAAAACATAACATAATTAAATGTTTGCCTCGAGAAACGGGACGCGAAAGCCATCCATTGACAACAAAAGTTTATTTATAGTCACTCATGCCTTCGAAAGCCTTATTACTCGCTTTAAATACTTTTATAGTCTCATTATTGATTTAAAGTTGAATATTCTTACATTTTTGGTTAACAAAGATTATAATTGAATGTTTGCCTCGGGAAACATGAAGCGAAAGCCATTTATTGATAAGAAAAGTTCATTTATAGTCACTCATTCCTTTGAAAACGTTATTATTGGTTTTAAATGGATTTATAATCTCATTATTAATTTTAAGTTGAATTTTCTTATAATTTTGGTTAAAACAGAATATAATTGAATGTTTGCCTCGAGAAACGTGACGCGAAAGCCATCCATTGACAACAAAAGTTTATTTATAGTCACTCATGCCTTCGGAAGCCTTATTACTCGCTTTAAATACTTTTATAGTCTCATTATTGATTTTAAGTTGAATATTCTTACATTTTTGGTTAACAAAGATTATAATTGAATGTTTGCCTCGGGAAACATGAAGCGAAAGCCATTTATTGACAAGAAAAGTTCATTTATAGTCACTCATTCCATTGAAAACGTTATTATTGGTTTTAAATGGATTTATAATCTCATTATTGATTTTAAGTTGAATTTTCTTATAATTTTGGTTAAAACAGAATATAATTGATTGTTTGCCTCGAGAAACATGACGCGAAAGCCATCCATTGACAACAAAAGTTTATTTATAGTCACTGATGCCTTCGGAAGCCTTATTACTCGCTTTAAATGCTTTTATAGTCTCAAAATTGATTTTAAGTTAAATTTTATTACATTTTCCATTGAAACAGATTATAATTGAATGTTTGCCTCAGAAAACATGAAGCGAAACCCATCCATTGAGAATAAAAGTTTATTTATTGTCACTCCTGCCTTCAAAAGCGTTATTACTAGCTTGAAATGGATTTATAATCTCATTATTGATTTTAAGTTGAATTTTCTTATAACTTTGTTTAAAACAGAATATAATTGAATGTTTACCTCGAGAAACGTGACGCGAAAGGCATCCATTGACAACAAAAGTTTATTTATAGTCACTCAAGCCTTCGGAAGCCTTATTACTCGCTTTAAATACTTTTATAGTCTCATTATTGATTTTAAGTTGAATATTCTTACATTTTTGGTTAACAAAGATTATAATTGAATGTTTGCCTCGGGAAACATGATGCGAAAGCCATTTATTGACAAGAAAACTTCATTTATGGTCACTGATTCCATTGAAAACGTTATTACTGGTTTTAAATGGATTTATAATCTCATTATTGATTTTAAGTTGAATTTTCTTAAATTTTGGTTAAAATAGAGTATAATTGAATGTTTGCCTCGAGAAATGTGACGCGAAAGCCATCCATTGACAACAAAAGTTTATTTATAGTCACTCATGCCTTCGAAAGCCTTATTACTTGCTTTAAATACTTTTATAGTCTCATTATTGATTTTAAGTTGAATATTCTTACATTTTTGGTTAACAAAGATTATAATTGAATGTTTGCCTTGGGAAACATGATGCGAAAGCCATTTATTGACAAGAAAACTTCATTTATGGTCACTCATTCCTTTGAAAGCGTTATTATTGGTTTTAAATGGATTTATAATCTGATTATTGATTTTAAGTTGAATTCTCTTATAATTTTGGTTAAAACAGAATATAATTGAACGGTTCCCTCGAGAAACGTGACGCGAAAGCCATCCATTGACAACAAAAGGTTATTTATGGTCACTCATGCCTTCGGAAGCCTTATTATCGCTTTAAATGTTTTTATAGTCTCAAAATTGATTTTAAGTTGAATTTTCTTACATTTTTCATTAAAACATGTTATAATTGAATGTTTGCCTCAAAAAACATGAAGCGAAACCCATCCATTGAGAAGAAAAGCTCATTTATTGTCACTCCTGCCTTCGAAAGCGTTATTACTGGCTTTAAATGGATTTATAATCTGATTATTGATTTTAAGTTGATTTTTCTTATAATTTTGGTTAAAACAGAATATAATTGAATGTTTGCCTCGAGAAACGTGACGCAAAAGCCATCCATTGACACCAAAAGTTTATTTATAGTCACTCATGCCTTCGGAAGCCTTATTACTCGGTTTAAATACTTTTATAGTCTCATTATTGATTTAAAGTTGAATATTCTTACATTTTTGGTTAACAAAGATTATAATTGAATGTTTGCCTCGGGAAACATGAAGCGAAAGCCATTTATTGACAAGAAAAGTTCATTTATAGTCACTCATTCCATTGAAAACGTTATTATTGGTTTTAAATGGATTTATAATCTCATTATTGATTTTAAGTTGAATTTTCTTATAATTTTGGTTAAAACAGAATATAATTGATTGTTTGCCTCGAGAAACATGACGCGAAAGCCATCCATTGACAACAAAAGTTTATTTATAGTCACTCATGCCTTCGGAAGCCTTATTACTTGCTTTAAATGCTTTTATAGTCTCAAAATTGATTTTAAGTTGAATTTCCTTACATTTTTCATTAAAACATATTATAATTGAATGTTTGCCTCAGAAAACATGAAGCGAAACCCATCCATTGAGAAGAAAAGTTCATTTATTGTCACTCCTGCCTTCGAAAGCGTTATTACTGGCTTTAAATGGATTTATAATCTGATTACTGATTTTAAGTTGATTTTTCTTATAATTTTGGTTAAAACAGAATATAATTGAATGTTTACCTCGAGAAACGTGACTCGAAAGCCATCCATTGACAACAAAAGTTTATTTATAGTCACTCATGCCTTCGAAAGCCTTATTACTCGGTTTAAATACTTTTATAGTCTCATTATTGATTTAAAGTTGAATATTCTTACATTTTTGGTTAAGAAAGATTATAATTGAATGTTTGCCTCGGGAAACATGAACCGAAAGCCATTTATTGTCAAGAAAAGTTCATTTATAGTCACTCATTCCTTTGAAAGCGTTATTATTGGTTTTAAATGGATTTATAATCTCATTATTGATTTTAAGTTAAATTTTCTTATAATATTGGCTAAAACAGAATATAATTGAGTGTTTGCCTCGAGAAATGTGACACGAAAGCAATCCATTGACAAGAAAGTTTATTTATAGTCTTTGATGCCTTCGAGAGCCCTATTACTCGCTTTAAATACTTTTATAGTCTCATTATTGATTTTAAGTTGAATATTCTTACATTTTTGGTTAAGAAATATTATAATTGAATGTTAGCCTCGGGAAACATAAAGCGAAAGCCATTTATTGACAAGAAAAGTTCATTTATAGTCACTCATTCTTTTGAAAGCTTTATTATTGGTTTTAAATGGATTTATAATCTCATTATTGATTTTAAGTTGAATTTTCTTATAATTTTGGTTAAAATAGAATATAATTGAATGTTTCCCTCGAGAAACGTGATGCGAAAGCCATCCATTGACAACAAAAGTTTATTTATAATCACTCATGGCTTCGGAAGCCTTATTACTCTCTTTAAATGCTTTTATAGTCTCAAAATTGATTTTAAGTTAAATTTTATTACATTTTCCATTACAACAGATTATAATTGAATGTTTGCCTCAGAAAACATGAAGCGAAACCCATCCATTGAGAAGAAAAGTTCATTTATTGTCACTCCTGCCTTCAAAAGCGTTATTACTAGCTTGAAATGGATTTATAATCTCATTATTGATTTTAAGTTGAATTTTCTTATAACTTTGGTTAAAAGAGAATATAATTGAATGTTTGCCTCGAGAAACGTGACGCGAAAGCCATCCATTGACAACAAAAGTTTATTTATAGTCACTCAAGCCTTCGGAAGCCTTATTACTCGCTTTAAATACTTTTATAGTCTCATTATTTATTTTAAGTTGAATATTCTTACATTTTTGGTTAAGAAATATTATAATTGAATGTTAGCCTCGGGAAACATGAAGCGAAAGCCATTTATTGACACGAAAAGTTCATTTATAGTCACTCATTTCTTTGAAAGCTTTATTATTGGTTTTAAATGGATTTATAATCTCATTATTGATTTTAAGTTGAATTTTCTTATAATTTTGGTTAAAACAGAATATAATTGAATGTTTGCCTCGAGAAACGTGACGCGAAAGCCATCCATTGACAACAAAAGTTTATTTATAGTCACTCATGCCTTCGGAAGCCTTATTACTCGGTTTAAATACTTTTATAGTCTCATTATTGATTTTAAGTTGAATATTCTTACATTTTTGGTTAACAAAGATTATAATTGAATGTTTGCCTCGGGAAACATGAAGCGAAAGCCATTTATTGACAAGAAAAGTTCATTTATAGTCACTCATTCCATTGAAAACGTTATTATTGGTTTTAAATGGATTTATAATCTCATTATTGATTTTAAGTTGAATTTTCTTATAATTTTGGTTAAAACAGAATATAATTGATTGTTTGCCTCGAGAAACATGACGCGAAAGCCATCCATTGACAACAAAAGTTTATTTATAGTCACTCATGCCTTCGGAAGCCTTATTACTTGCTTTAAATGCTTTTATAGTCTCAAAATTGATTTTAAGTTGAATTTCCTTACGTTTTTCACTAAAACATATTATAATTGAATGTTTGCCTCAGAAAACATGAAGCGAAACCCATCCATTGAGAAGAAAAGTTCATTTATTGTCACTCTTGCCTTCGAAAGCGTTATTACTGGCTTTAAATGGATTTATAATCTGATTACTGATTTTAAGTTGATTTTTCTTATAATTTTGGTTAAAACAGAATATAATTGAATGTTTGCCTCGAGAAACGTGACGCGAAAGCCATCCATTGACAAGAAAAGTTCATTTATAGTCACTCATTCCATTGAAAACGTTATTATTGGTTTTAAATGGATTTATAATCTCATTATTGATTTTAAGTTGAATTTTCTTAGAATTTAGGTTAAAACAGAATATAATTGAATGGTTCCCTCGAGAAACGTGACGCGAAAGCAATCCATTGACAAGAAAGTTTATTTATAGTCACTGATGCCTTCGAGAGCCCTATTACTCGCTTTAAATACTTTTATAGTCTCATTATTGATTTTAAGTTGAATATTCTTACATTTTTGGTTAAGAAATATTATAATTGAATGTTAGCCTCGGGAAACATGAAGCGAAAGCCATTTATTGACAAGAAAAGTTCATTTATAGTCACTCATTCCATTGAAAACGTTATTATTGGTTTTAAATGGATTTATAATCTCATTATTGATTTTAAGTTGAATTTTCTTATAATTTTGGTTAAAACATAACATAATTAAATGTTTGCCTCGAGAAACATGACGCGAAAGCCATCCATTGACAACAAAAGTTTATTTATAGTCACTCAAGCCTTCGGAAGCCTTATTACTCGCTTTAAATACTTTTATAGTCTCATTATTGATTTTAAGTTGAATATTCTTACATTTTTGGTTAACAAAGATTATAATTGAATTTTTTCCTCGGGAAACATGATGCGAAACCCATTTATTGACAAGAAAACTTCATTTATGGTCACTCATTCCATTGAAAACGTTATTATTGGTTTTAAATGGATTTATAATCTCATTATTGATTTTAAGTTGAATTTTCTAGAATTTTGGTTAAAATAGAATATAATTGAATGTTTGCCTCGAGAAATGTGACGCGAAAGCCATCCATTTACAACAAAAGTTTATTTATAGTCACTCATGCCTTCGAAAGCCTTATTACTTGCTTTAAATACTTTTATAGTCTCATTATTGATTTTAAGTTGAATATTCTTACATTTTTGGTTAAGAAAGATTATAATGGAATGTTTGCCTCGGGAAACATGAAGCGAAAGCCATTTATTGACAAGAAAAGTTCATTTATAGTCACTCATTCCATTGAAAACGTTATTATTGGTTTTAAATGGATTTATAATCTCATTATTGATTTTAAGTTGAATTTTCTTATAATTTTGGTTAAAACAGAATATAATTGATTGTTTGCCTCGAGAAACATGACGCGAAAGCCATCCATTGACAACAAAAGTTTATTTATAGTCACTCATGCCTTCGGAAGCCTTATTACTTGCTTTAAATGCTTTTATAGTCTCAAAATTGATTTTAAGTTGAATTTCCTTACGTTTTTCACTAAAACATATTATAATTGAATGTTTGCCTCAGAAAACATGAAGCGAAACCCATCCATTGAGAAGAAAAGTTCATTTATTGTCACTCTTGCCTTCGAAAGCGTTATTACTGGCTTTAAATGGATTTATAATCTGATTACTGATTTTAAGTTGAATTTTCTTATAATTTTGGTTAAAACAGAATATAATTGAATGTTTGCCTCGAGAAACGTGACGCGAAAGCCATCCATTGACAACAAAAGTTTATTTATAGTCACTCATGCCTTCGGAAGCCTTATTACTCGGTTTAAATACTTTTATAGTCTCATTATTGATTTAAAGTTGAATATTCTTACATTTTTGGTTAAGAAAGATTATAATTGAATGTTTGCCTCGGGAAACATGAACCGAAAGCCATTTATTGTCAAGAAAAGTTCATTTATAGTCACTCATTCCATTGAAAACGTTATTATTGGTTTTAAATGGATTTATAATCTCATTATTGATTTTAAGTTGAATTTTCTTATAATATTGGCTAAAACAGAATATAATTGAGTGTTTGCCTCGAGAAATGTGACACGAAAGCAATCCATTGACAAGAAAGTTTATTTATAGTCTTTGATGCCTTCGAGAGCCCTATTACTCGCTTTAAATACTTTTATAGTCTCATTATTGATTTTAAGTTGAATATTCTTACATTTTTGGTTAAGAAATATTATAATTGAATGTTAGCCTCGGGAAACATAAAGCGAAAGCCATTTATTGACAAGAAAAGTTCATTTATAGTCACTCATTCTTTTGAAAGCTTTATTATTGGTTTTAAATGGATTTATAATCTTATTATTGATTTTAAGTTGAATTTTCTTATAATTTTGGTTAAAATAGAATATAATTGAATGTTTCCCTCGAGAAACGTGATGCGAAAGCCATCCATTGACAACAAAAGTTTATTTATAGTCACTCATGGCTTCGGAAGCCTTATTACTCGCTTTAAATGCTTTTATAGTCTCAAAATTGATTTTAAGTTAAATTTTATTACATTTTCCATTGCAACAGATTATAATTGAATGTTTGCCTCAGAAAACATGAAGCGAAACCCATCCATTGAGAAGAAAAATTCATTTATTGTCACTCCTGCCTTCAAAAGCGTTATTACTAGCTTGAAATGGATTTATAATCTCATTATTGATTTCAAGTTGAATTTTCTTATAACTTTGGTTAAAAGAGAATATAATTGAATGTTTGCCTCGAGAAACGTGACGCGAAAGTCATCCATTGACAACAAAAGTTTATTTATAGTCACTCAAGCCTTCGGAAGCCTTATTACTCGGTTTAAATACTTTTATAGTCTCATTATTGATTTTAAGTTGAATATTCTTACATTTTTGGTTAACAAAGATTATAATTGAATGTTTGCCTCGGGAAACATGATGCGAAAGCCATTTATTGACAAGAAAACTTCAATTATAGTCACTCATTCCATTGAAAACGTTATTATTGGTTTTAAATGGATTTATAATCTCATTATTGATTTTAAGTTGAATTTTCTTAAATTTTGGTTAAAATAGAATATAATTGAATGTTTGCCTCGAGAAACGTGACGCGAAAGCCATCCATTGACAACAAAAGTTTATTTATAGTCACTCATGCCTTCGAAAGCCTTATTACTTGCTTTAAATACTTTTATAGTCTCATTATTGATTTTAAGTTGAATATTCTTACATTTTTGGTTAAGAAAGATTATAATTGAATGTTTGCCTCGGGAAACATGAAGCGAAAGCCATTTATTGACAAGAAAAGTTCATTTATAGTCACTCATTCCATTGAAAACGTTATTATTGGTTTTAAATGGATTTATAATCTCATTATTGATTTTAAGTTCAATTTTCTTAGAATTTTGGTTAAAACATAATATAATTGAATGGTTCCCTCGAGAAACGTGACGCGAAAGCCATCCATTGATAAGGAAAGTTTATTTATAGTCACTCATGCCTTCGGAAGCCTTATTACTCGCTTTAAATACTTTTATAGTCTCATTATTGATTTTAAGTTGAATATTCTTACATTTTTGGTTAACAAAGATTATAATTGAATGTTTGCCTTGGGAAACATGATGCGAAAGCCATTTATTGACAAGAAAACTTCATTTATGGTCACTCATTCCTTTGAAAGCGTTATTATTGATTTTAAATGGATTCATAATCTGATTATTGATTTTAAGTTGAATTCTCTTATAATTTTGGTTAAAACAGAATATAATTGAATGTTTTTCTCGAGAAACGTGACGCGAAAGCCATCCATTGACAACAAAAGGTTATTTATGGTCACTCATGCCTTCGGAAGCCTTATTATCGCTTGAAATGTTTTTATAGTCTCAAAATTGATTTTAAGTTGAATTTTCTTACATTTTTCATTAAAACATATTATAATTGAATGTTTGCCTCAAAAAACATGAAGCGAAACCCATCCATTGAGAAGAAAAGTTAATTTATTGTCACTCCTGCCTTCGAAAGCGTTATTACTGGCTTTAAATGGATTTATAATCTGATTACTGATTTTAAGTTGATTTTTCTTATAATTTTGGTTAAAACAGAATATAATTGAATGTTTGCCTCGAGAAACGTGACGCGAAAGCCATCCATTGACAACAAAAGTTTATTTATAGTCACTCATGCCTTCGGAAGCCTTATTACTCGGTTTAAATACTTTTATAGTCTCATTATTGATTTAAAGTTGAATATTCTTACATTTTTGGTTAAGAAAGATTATAATTGAATGTTTGCCCCGGAAAACATGAAGCGAAAGCCATTTATTGTCAAGAAAAGTTCATTTATAGTCACTCATTCCTTTGAAAGCGTTATTATTGGTTTAAATGGATTTATAATCTGATTATTGATTTTAGGTTAAATTTTCTTATAATATTGGCTAGAACAGAATATAATTGAATGTTTGCCTCGAGAAATGTGACACGAAAGCAATTCATTGACAAGAAAGTTTATTTATAGTCACTGATGCCTTCGAGAGCCCTATTACTCGCTTTAAATACTTTTATAGTCTCATTATTGATTTTAAGTTGAATATTCTTACATTTTTGGTTAAGAAATATTATAATTGAATGTTAGCCTCGGGAAACATGAAGCAAAAGCCATTTATTGACAAGAAAAGTTCATTTATAGTCACTCATTCCTTTGAAAGCTCTATTATTGGTTTTAAATGGATTTATAATCTCATTATTGATTTTAAGTTGAATTTTCTTATAATTTTGGTTAAAACAGAATATAATTGAATGTTTGCCTCGAGAAACGTGACGCGAAAGCCATCCATTGACAACAAAAGTTTATTTATAGTCACTCATGCCTTCGGAAGCCTTATTACTCGCTTTAAATACTTTTATAGTCTCATTATTGATTTTAAGTTGAATATTCTTATATTTTTGGTTAACAAAGATTATAATTGAATGTTTGCCTCGGGAAACATGAAGCGAAAGCCATTTATTGACAAGAAAAGTTCATTTATAGTCACTCATTCCATTGAAAACGTTATTATTGGTTTTAAATGGATTTATAATCTCATTATCGATTTTAAGTTGAATTTTCTTATAATTTTGGTTAAAACAGAATATAATTGATTGTTTGCCTTGAGAAACATGACGCGAAAGCCATCCATTGACAACAAAAGTTTATTTATAGTCACTCATGCCTTCGGAAGCCTTATTACTCGGTTTAAATACTTTTATAGTCTCATTATTGATTTAAAGTTGAATATTCTTACATTTTTGGTTAAGAAAGATTATAATTGAATGTTTGCCCCGGAAAACATGAAGCGAAAGCCATTTATTGTCAAGAAAAGTTCATTTATAGTCACTCATTCCTTTGAAAGCGTTATTATTGGTTTAAATGGATTTATAATCTGATTATTGATTTTAGGTTAAATTTTCTTATAATATTGGCTAGAACAGAATATAATTGAATGTTTGCCTCGAGAAATGTGACACGAAAGCAATTCATTGACAAGAAAGTTTATTTATAGTCACTGATGCCTTCGAGAGCCCTATTACTCGCTTTAAATACTTTTATAGTCTCATTATTGATTTTAAGTTGAATATTCTTACATTTTTGGTTAAGAAATATTATAATTGAATGTTAGCCTCGGGAAACATGAAGCAAAAGCCATTTATTGACAAGAAAAGTTCATTTATAGTCACTCATTCCTTTGAAAGCTCTATTATTGGTTTTAAATGGATTTATAATCTCATTATTGATTTTAAGTTGAATTTTCTTATAATTTTGGTTAAAACAGAATATAATTGAATGTTTGCCTCGAGAAACGTGACGCGAAAGCCATCCATTGACAACAAAAGTTTATTTATAGTCACTCATGCCTTCGGAAGCCTTATTACTCGCTTTAAATACTTTTATAGTCTCATTA
Source organism: Theobroma cacao (assembly GCF_053813885.1). Taxonomy (NCBI): domain Eukaryota; kingdom Viridiplantae; phylum Streptophyta; class Magnoliopsida; order Malvales; family Malvaceae; genus Theobroma; species Theobroma cacao. The sequence continues at coordinate 29,366,478 of NC_142647.1, forward strand.
TTGATTTTAAGTTGAATATTCTTATATTTTTGGTTAACAAAGATTATAATTGAATGTTTGCCTCGGGAAACATGAAGCGAAAGCCATTTATTGACAAGAAAAGTTCATTTATAGTCACTCATTCCATTGAAAACGTTATTATTGGTTTTAAATGGATTTATAATCTCATTATTGATTTTAAGTTGAATTTTCTTATAATTTTGGTTAAAACAGAATATAATTGATTGTTTGCCTTGAGAAACATGACGCGAAAGCCATCCATTGACAACAAAAGTTTATTTATAGTCACTCATGCCTTCGGAAGCCTTATTACTTGCTTTAAATGCTTTTATAGTCTCAAAATTGATTTTAAGTTGAATTTCCTTACATTTTTCATTAAAACATATTATAATTGAATGTTTGCCTCAGAAAACATGAAGCGAAACCCATCCATTGAAAAGAAAAGTTCATTTATTGTCGCTCCTGCCTTCGAAAGCGTTATTACTGGCTTTAAATGGATTTATAATCTGATTACTGATTTTAAGTTGATTTTTCTTATAATTTTGGTTAAAACAGAATATAATTGAATGTTTGCCTCGAGAAACGTGACTCGAAAGCCATCCATTGACAACAAAAGTTTATTTATAGTCACTCATGCCTTCGGAAGCCTTATTACTCGGAATAAATACTTTTATAGTCTCATTATTGATTTAAAGTTGAATATTCTTACATTTTTGGTTAAGAAAGATTATAATTGAATGTTTGCCTCGGGAAACATGAAGCGAAAGCCATTTATTGTCAAGAAAAGTTCATTTATAGTCACTCATTCCTTTGAAAGCGTTATTATTCGTTTTAAATGGATTTATAATCTCATTATTGATTTTAAGTTAAATTTTCTTATAATATTGGCTAAAACAGAATATAATTGAGTGTTTGCCTCGAGAAATGTGACACGAAAGCAATCCATTGACAAGAAAGTTTATTTATAGTCACTGATGCCTTCGAGAGCCCTATTACTCGCTTTAAATACTTTTATAGTCTCATTATTGATTTTAAGTTGAATATTCTTACATTTTTGGTTAAGAAATATTATAATTGAATGTTAGCCTCGGGAAACATAAAGCGAAAGCCATTTATTGACAAGAAAAGTTCATTTATAGTCACTCATTCCTTTGAAAGCTTTATTATTGGTTTTAAATGGATTTATAATCTCATTATTGATTTTAAGTTGAATTTTCTTATAATTTTGGTTAAAACAGAATATAATTGAATGTTTCCCTCGAGAAACGTGACGCGAAAGCCATCCATTGACAACAAAAGTTTATTTATAGTCACTCATGCCTTCGAAAGCCTTATTACTTGCTTTAAATACTTTTATAGTCTCATTATTGATTTTAAGTTGAATATTCTTACATTTTTGGTTAAGAAAGATTATAATTGAATGTTTGCCTCGGGAAACATGAAGCGAAAGCCATTTATTGACAAGAAAAGTTCATTTATAGTCACTCATTCCATTGAAAACGTTATTATTGGTTTTAAATGGATTTATAATCTCATTATTGATTTTAAGTTGAATTTTCTTAGAATTTTGGTTAAAACAGAATATAATTGAATGGTTCCCTCGAGAAACGTGACGCGAAAGCCATCCATTGATAAGGAAAGTTTAGTTATAGTCACTCATGCCTTCGGAAGCCTTATTACTCGCTTTAAATACTTTTATAGTCTCATTATTGATTTTAAGTTGAATATTCTTACATTTTTGGTTAACAAAGATTATAATTGAATGTTTGCCTCGGGAAACATGAAGCGAAAGCCATTTATTGACAAGAAAAGTTCATTTATAGTCACTCATTCCATTGAAAACGTTATTATTGGTTTTAAATGGATTTATAATCTCATTATTGATTTTAAGTTGAATTTTCTAGAAATTTTGGTTAAAACAAAATATAATTGATTGTTTGCCTCGAGAAACATGACGCGAAAGCCATCCATTGACAACAAAAGTTTATTTATAGTCACTCATGCCTTCGGAAACCTTATTACTTGCTTTAAATGCTTTTATAGTCTCAAAATTGATTTTAAGTTGAATTTCCTTACGTTTTTCACTAAAACATATTATAATTGAATGTTTGCCTCAGAAAACATGAAGCGAAACCCATCCATTGAGAAGAAAAGTTCATTTATTGTCACTCTTGCCTTCGAAAGCGTTATTACTGGCTTTAAATGGATTTATAATCTGATTACTGATTTTAAGTTGATTTTTCTTATAATTTTGGTTAAAACAGAATATAATTGAATGGTTCCCTCGAGAAACGTGACGCGAAAGCCATCCATTGATAAGGAAAGTTTAGTTATAGTCACTCATGCCTTCGGAAGCCTTATTACTCGCTTTAAATACTTTTATAGTCTCATTATTGATTTTAAGTTGAATATTCTTACATTTTTGGTTAAGAAAGATTATAATTGAATGTTTGCCTCGGGAAACATGAAGCGAAAGCCATTTATTGACAAGAAAAGTTCATTTATAGTCACTCATTCCATTGAAAACGTTATTATTGGTTTTAAATGGATTTATAATCTCATTATTGATTTTAAGTTCAATTTTCTTAGAATTTTGGTTAAAACATAATATAATTGAATGGTTCCCTCGAGAAACGTGACGCGAAAGCCATCCATTGATAAGGAAAGTTTATTTATAGTCACTCATGCCTTCGGAAGCCTTATTACTCGCTTTAAATACTTTTATAGTCTCATTATTGATTTTAAGTTGAATATTCTTACATTTTTGGTTAACAAAGATTATAATTGAATGTTTGCCTTGGGAAACATGATGCGAAAGCTATTTATTGACAAGAAAACTTCATTTATGGTCACTCATTCCTTTGAAAGCGTTATTATTGATTTTAAATGGATTCATAATCTGATTATTGATTTTAAGTTGAATTCTCTTATAATTTTGGTTAAAACAGAATATAATTGAATGTTTTTCTCGAGAAACGTGACGCGAAAGCCATCCATTGACAACAAAAGGTTATTTATGGTCACTCATGCCTTCGGAAGCCTTATTATCGCTTGAAATGTTTTTATAGTCTCAAAATTGATTTTAAGTTGAATTTTCTTACATTTTTCATTAAAACATATTATAATTGAATGTTTGCCTCAAAAAACATGAAGCGAAACCCATCCATTGAGAAGAAAAGTTAATTTATTGTCACTCCTGCCTTCGAAAGCGTTATTACTGGCTTTAAATGGATTTATAATCTGATTACTGATTTTAAGTTGATTTTTCTTATAATTTTGGTTAAAACAGAATATAATTGAATGTTTGCCTCGAGAAACGTGACGCGAAAGCCATCCATTGACAACAAAAGTTTATTTATAGTCACTCATGCCTTCGGAAGCCTTATTACTCGGTTTAAATACTTTTATAGTCTCATTATTGATTTAAAGTTGAATATTCTTACATTTTTGGTTAAGAAAGATTATAATTGAATGTTTGCCCCGGAAAACATGAAGCGAAAGCCATTTATTGTCAAGAAAAGTTCATTTATAGTCACTCATTCCTTTGAAAGCGTTATTATTGGTTTAAATGGATTTATAATCTGATTATTGATTTTAGGTTAAATTTTCTTATAATATTGGCTAGAACAGAATATAATTGAATGTTTGCCTCGAGAAATGTGACACGAAAGCAATTCATTGACAAGAAAGTTTATTTATAGTCACTGATGCCTTCGAGAGCCCTATTACTCGCTTTAAATACTTTTATAGTCTCATTATTGATTTTAAGTTGAATATTCTTACATTTTTGGTTAAGAAATATTATAATTGAATGTTAGCCTCGGGAAACATGAAGCAAAAGCCATTTATTGACAAGAAAAGTTCATTTATAGTCACTCATTCCTTTGAAAGCTCTATTATTGGTTTTAAATGGATTTATAATCTCATTATTGATTTTAAGTTGAATTTTCTTATAATTTTGGTTAAAACAGAATATAATTGAATGTTTGCCTCGAGAAACGTGACGCGAAAGCCATCCATTGACAACAAAAGTTTATTTATAGTCACTCATGCCTTCGGAAGCCTTATTACTCGCTTTAAATACTTTTATAGTCTCATTATTGATTTTAAGTTGAATATTCTTATATTTTTGGTTAACAAAGATTATAATTGAATGTTTGCCTCGGGAAACATGAAGCGAAAGCCATTTATTGACAAGAAAAGTTCATTTATAGTCACTCATTCCATTGAAAACGTTATTATTGGTTTTAAATGGATTTATAATCTCATTATCGATTTTAAGTTGAATTTTCTTATAATTTTGGTTAAAACAGAATATAATTGATTGTTTGCCTTGAGAAACATGACGCGAAAGCCATCCATTGACAACAAAAGTTTATTTATAGTCACTCATGCCTTCGGAAGCCTTATTACTCGGTTTAAATACTTTTATAGTCTCATTATTGATTTAAAGTTGAATATTCTTACATTTTTGGTTAAGAAAGATTATAATTGAATGTTTGCCCCGGAAAACATGAAGCGAAAGCCATTTATTGTCAAGAAAAGTTCATTTATAGTCACTCATTCCTTTGAAAGCGTTATTATTGGTTTAAATGGATTTATAATCTGATTATTGATTTTAGGTTAAATTTTCTTATAATATTGGCTAGAACAGAATATAATTGAATGTTTGCCTCGAGAAATGTGACACGAAAGCAATTCATTGACAAGAAAGTTTATTTATAGTCACTGATGCCTTCGAGAGCCCTATTACTCGCTTTAAATACTTTTATAGTCTCATTATTGATTTTAAGTTGAATATTCTTACATTTTTGGTTAAGAAATATTATAATTGAATGTTAGCCTTGGGAAACATGAAGCAAAAGCCATTTATTGACAAGAAAAGTTCATTTATAGTCACTCATTCCTTTGAAAGCTCTATTATTGGTTTTAAATGGATTTATAATCTCATTATTGATTTTAAGTTGAATTTTCTTATAATTTTGGTTAAAACAGAATATAATTGAATGTTTGCCTCGAGAAACGTGACGCGAAAGCCATCCATTGACAACAAAAGTTTATTTATAGTCACTCATGCCTTCGGAAGCCTTATTACTCGCTTTAAATACTTTTATAGTCTCATTATTGATTTTAAGTTGAATATTCTTATATTTTTGGTTAACAAAGATTATAATTGAATGTTTGCCTCGGGAAACATGAAGCGAAAGCCATTTATTGACAAGAAAAGTTCATTTATAGTCACTCATTCCATTGAAAACGTTATTATTGGTTTTAAATGGATTTATAATCTCATTATTGATTTTAAGTTGAATTTTCTTATAATTTTGGTTAAAACAGAATATAATTGATTGTTTGCCTTGAGAAACATGACGCGAAAGCCATCCATTGACAACAAAAGTTTATTTATAGTCACTCATGCCTTCGGAAGCCTTATTACTTGCTTTAAATGCTTTTATAGTCTCAAAATTGATTTTAAGTTGAATTTCCTTACATTTTTCATTAAAACATATTATAATTGAATGTTTGCCTCAGAAAACATGAAGCGAAACCCATCCATTGAAAAGAAAAGTTCATTTATTGTCGCTCCTGCCTTCGAAAGCGTTATTACTGGCTTTAAATGGATTTATAATCTGATTACTGATTTTAAGTTGATTTTTCTTATAATTTTGGTTAAAACAGAATATAATTGAATGTTTGCCTCGAGAAACGTGACTCGAAAGCCATCCATTGACAACAAAAGTTTATTTATAGTCACTCATGCCTTCGGAAGCCTTATTACTCGGAATAAATACTTTTATAGTCTCATTATTGATTTAAAGTTGAATATTCTTACATTTTTGGTTAAGAAAGATTATAATTGAATGTTTGCCTCGGGAAACATGAAGCGAAAGCCATTTATTGTCAAGAAAAGTTCATTTATAGTCACTCATTCCTTTGAAAGCGTTATTATTCGTTTTAAATGGATTTATAATCTCATTATTGATTTTAAGTTAAATTTTCTTATAATATTGGCTAAAACAGAATATAATTGAGTGTTTGCCTCGAGAAATGTGACACGAAAGCAATCCATTGACAAGAAAGTTTATTTATAGTCACTGATGCCTTCGAGAGCCCTATTACTCGCTTTAAATACTTTTATAGTCTCATTATTGATTTTAAGTTGAATATTCTTACATTTTTGGTTAAGAAATATTATAATTGAATGTTAGCCTCGGGAAACATAAAGCGAAAGCCATTTATTGACAAGAAAAGTTCATTTATAGTCACTCATTCCTTTGAAAGCTTTATTATTGGTTTTAAATGGATTTATAATCTCATTATTGATTTTAAGTTGAATTTTCTTATAATTTTGGTTAAAACAGAATATAATTGAATGTTTCCCTCGAGAAACGTGACGCGAAAGCCATCCATTGACAACAAAAGTTTATTTATAGTCACTCATGCCTTCGAAAGCCTTATTACTTGCTTTAAATACTTTTATAGTCTCATTATTGATTTTAAGTTGAATATTCTTACATTTTTGGTTAAGAAAGATTATAATTGAATGTTTGCCTCGGGAAACATGAAGCGAAAGCCATTTATTGACAAGAAAAGTTCATTTATAGTCACTCATTCCATTGAAAACGTTATTATTGGTTTTAAATGGATTTATAATCTCATTATTGATTTTAAGTTGAATTTTCTTAGAATTTTGGTTAAAACAGAATATAATTGAATGGTTCCCTCGAGAAACGTGACGCGAAAGCCATCCATTGATAAGGAAAGTTTAGTTATAGTCACTCATGCCTTCGGAAGCCTTATTACTCGCTTTAAATACTTTTATAGTCTCATTATTGATTTTAAGTTGAATATTCTTACATTTTTGGTTAACAAAGATTATAATTGAATGTTTGCCTCGGGAAACATGAAGCGAAAGCCATTTATTGACAAGAAAAGTTCATTTATAGTCACTCATTCCATTGAAAACGTTATTATTGGTTTTAAATGGATTTATAATCTCATTATTGATTTTAAGTTGAATTTTCTAGAAATTTTGGTTAAAACAAAATATAATTGATTGTTTGCCTCGAGAAACATGACGCGAAAGCCATCCATTGACAACAAAAGTTTATTTATAGTCACTCATGCCTTCGGAAACCTTATTACTTGCTTTAAATGCTTTTATAGTCTCAAAATTGATTTTAAGTTGAATTTCCTTACGTTTTTCACTAAAACATATTATAATTGAATGTTTGCCTCAGAAAACATGAAGCGAAACCCATCCATTGAGAAGAAAAGTTCATTTATTGTCACTCTTGCCTTCGAAAGCGTTATTACTGGCTTTAAATGGATTTATAATCTGATTACTGATTTTAAGTTGATTTTTCTTATAATTTTGGTTAAAACAAAATATAATTGAATGTTTGCCTCGAGAAACGTGACGCGAAAGCCATCCATTGACAAGAAAAGTTCATTTATAGTCACTCATTCCATTGAAAACGTTATTATTGGTTTTAAATGGATTTATAATCTCATTATTGATTTTAAGTTGAATTTTCTTAGAATTTTGGTTAAAACAGAATATAATTGAATGGTTCCCTCGAGAAACGTGACGCGAAAGCCATCCATTGATAAGGAAAGTTTAGTTATAGTCACTCATGCCTTCGGAAGCCTTATTACTCGCTTTAAATACTTTTATAGTCTCAAAATTGATTTTAAGTTGAATTTCCTTACGTTTGTCATTAAAACATATTATAATTGAATGTTTGCCTCAGAAAACATGAAGCGAAACCCATCCATTGAGAAGAAAAGTTCATTTATTGTCACTCCTGCTTTCGAAAGCGTTATTACTGGCTTTAAATGGATTTATAATCTGATTACTGATTTTAAGTTGATTTTTCTTATAATTTTGGTTAAAACAGAATATAATTGAATGTTTGCCTCGAGAAACATGACGCGAAAGCCATCCATTGACAACAAAAGTTTATTCATAGTCACTCAAGCCTTCGGAAGCCTTATTACTCGCTTTAAATACTTTTATAGTCTCATTATTGATTTTAAGTTGAATATTCTTACATTTTTGGTTAACAAAGATTATAATTGAATGTTTGCCTTGGGAAACATGATGCGAAAGCCATTTATTGACAAGAAAACTTCATTTATGGTCACTCATTCCTTTGAAAGCGTTATTATTGATTTTAAATGGATTCATAATCTGATTATTGATTTTAAGTTGAATTCTCTTATAATTTTGGTTAAAACAGAATATAATTGAATGTTTTTCTCGAGAAACGTGACGCGAAAGCCATCCATTGACAACAAAAGGTTATTTATGGTCACTCATGCCTTCGGAAGCCTTATTATCGCTTTAAATGTTTTTATAGTCTCAAAATTGATTTTAAGTTGAATTTTCTTACATTTTTCATTAAAACATATTATAATTGAATGTTTGTCTCAAAAAACATGAAGCGAAACCCATCCATTGAGAAGAAAAGTTCATTTATTGTCACTCCTGCCTTCGAAAGCGTTATTACTGGCTTTAAATGGATTTATAATCTGATTACTGATTTTAAGTTGATTTTTCTTATAATTTTGGTTAAAACAGAATATAATTGAATGTTTGCCTCGAGAAACGTGACGCGAAAGCCATCCATTGACAACAAAAGTTTATTTATAGTCACTCATGCCTTCGGAAGCCTTATTACTCGGTTTAAATACTTTTATAGTCTCATTATTGATTTAAAGTTGAATATTCTTACATTTTTGGTTAAGAAAGATTATAATTGAATGTTTGCCCTGGAAAACATGAAGCGAAAGCCATTTATTGTCAAGAAAAGTTCATTTATAGTCACTCATTCCTTTGAAAGCGTTATTATTGGTTTAAATGAATTTATAATCTGATTATTGATTTTAGGTTAAATTTTCTTATAATATTGGCTAGAACAGAATATAATTGAATGTTTGCCTCGAGAAATGTGACACGAAAGCAATTCATTGACAAGAAAGTTTATTTATAGTCACTGATGCCTTCGAGAGCCCTATTACTCGCTTTAAATACTTTTATAGTCTCATTATTGATTTTAAGTTGAATATTCTTACATTTTTGGTTAAGAAATATTATAATTGAATGTTAGCCTCGGGAAACATGAAGCAAAAGCCATTTATTGACAAGAAAAGTTCATTTATAGTCACTCATTCCATTGAAAGCTTTATTATTGGTTTTAAATGGATTTATAATCTCATTATTGATTTTAAGTTGAATTTTCTTATAATTTTGGTTAAAACAGAATATAATTGAATGTTTGCCTCGAGAAACGTGACGCGAAAGCCATCCATTGACAACAAAAGTTTATTTATAGTCACTCATGCCTTCGGAAGCCTTATTACTCGCTTTAAATACTTTTATAGTCTCATTATTGATTTTAAGTTGAATATTCTTATATTTTTGGTTAACAAAGATTATAATTGAATGTTTGCCTCGGGAAACATGAAGCGAAAGCCATTTATTGACAAGAAAAGTTCATTTATAGTCACTCATTCCATTGAAAACGTTATTATTGGTTTTAAATGGATTTATAATCTCATTATTGATTTTAAGTTGAATTTTCTTATAATTTTGGTTAAAACAGAATATAATTGATTGTTTGCCTTGAGAAACATGACGCGAAAGCCATCCATTGACAACAAAAGTTTATTTATAGTCACTCATGCCTTCGGAAGCCTTATTACTTGCTTTAAATGCTTTTATAGTCTCAAAATTGATTTTAAGTTGAATTTCCTTACATTTTTCATTAAAACATATTATAATTGAATGTTTGCCTCAGAAAACATGAAGCGAAACCCATCCATTGAAAAGAAAAGTTTATTTATTGTCGCTCCTGCCTTCGAAAGCGTTATTACTGGCTTTAAATGGATTTATAATCTGATTACTGATTTTAAGTTGATTTTTCTTATAATTTTGGTTAAAACAGAATATAATTGAATGTTTGCCTCGAGAAATGTGACTCGAAAGCCATCCATTGACAACAAAAGTTTATTTATAGTCACTCATGCCTTCGGAAGCCCTATTACTCGCTTTAAATACTTTTATAGTCTCATTATTGATTTAAAGTTGAATATTCTTACATTTTTGGTTAAGAAAGATTATAATTGAATGTTTGCCTCGGGAAACATGAAGCGAAAGCCATTTATTGTCAAGAAAAGTTCATTTATAGTCACTCATTCCTTTGAAAGCGTTATTATTCGTTTTAAATGGATTTATAATCTCATTATTGATTTTAAGTTAAATTTTCTTATAATATTGGCTAAAACAGAATATAATTGAGTGTTTGCCTCGAGAAATGTGACACGAAAGCAATCCATTGACAAGAAAGTTTATTTATAGTCACTGATGCCTTCGAGAGCCCTATTACTCGCTTTAAATACTTTTATAGTCTCATTATTGATTTTAAGTTGAATATTCTTACATTTTTGGTTAAGAAATATTATAATTGAATGTTAGCCTCGGGAAACATAAAGCAAAAGCCATTTATTGACAAGAAAAGTTCATTTATAGTCACTCATTCCTTTGAAAGCTTTATTATTGGTTTTAAATGGATTTATAATCTCATTATTGATTTTAAGTTGAATTTTCTTATAATTTTGGTTAAAACAGAATATAATTGAATGTTTCCCTCGAGAAACGTGACGCGAAAGCCATCCATTGACAACAAAAGTTTATTTATAGTCACTCATGCCTTCGAAAGCCTTATTACTTGCTTTAAATACTTTTATAGTCTCATTATTGATTTTAAGTTGAATATTCTTACATTTTTGGTTAAGAAAGATTATAATTGAATGTTTGCCTCGGGAAACATGAAGCGAAAGCCATTTATTGACAAGAAAAGTTCATTTATAGACACTCATTCCATTGAAAACGTTATTATTGGTTTTAAATGGATTTATAATCTCATTATTGATTTTAAGTTGAATTTTCTTAGAATTTTGGTTAAAACAGAATATAATTGAATGGTTCCCTCGAGAAACGTGACGCGAAAGCCATCCATTGATAAGGAAAGTTTAGTTATAGTCACTCATGCCTTCGGAAGCCTTATTACTCGCTTTAAATACTTTTATAGTCTCATTATTGATTTTAAGTTGAATATTCTTACATTTTTGGTTAACAAAGATTATAATTGAATGTTTGCCTCGGGAAACATGAAGCGAAAGCCATTTATTGACAAGAAAAGTTCATTTATAGTCACTCATTCCATTGAAAACGTTATTATTGGTTTTAAATGGATTTATAATCTCATTATTGATTTTAAGTTCAATTTTCTTAGAATTTTGGTTAAAACATAATATAATTGAATGGTTCCCTCGAGAAACGTGACGCGAAAGCCATCCATTGATAAGGAAAGTTTATTTATAGTCACTCATGCCTTCGGAAACCTTATTACTTGCTTTAAATGCTTTTATAGTCTCAAAATTGATTTTAAGTTGAATTTCCTTACGTTTTTCACTAAAACATATTATAATTGAATGTTTGCCTCAGAAAACATGAAGCGAAACCCATCCATTGAGAAGAAAAGTTCATTTATTGTCACTCTTGCCTTCGAAAGCGTTATTACTGGCTTTAAATGGATTTATAATCTGATTACTGATTTTAAGTTGATTTTTCTTATAATTTTGGTTAAAACAGAATATAATTGAATGTTTGCCTCGAGAAACGTGACGCGAAAGCCATCCATTGACAAGAAAAGTTCATTTATAGTCACTCATTCCATTGAAAACGTTATTATTGGTTTTAAATGGATTTATAATCTCATTATTGATTTTAAGTTGAATTTTCTTAGAATTTTGGTTAAAACAGAATATAATTGAATGGTTCCCTCGAGAAACGTGACGCGAAAGCAATCCATTGACAAGAAAGTTTATTTATAGTCACTGATGCCTTCGAGAGCCCTATTACTCGCTTTAAATACTTTTATAGTCTCATTATTGATTTTAAGTTGAATATTCTTACATTTTTGGTTAAGAAATATTATAATTGAATGTTAGCCTCGGGAAACATAAAGCGAAAGCCATTTATTGACAAGAAAAGTTCATTTATAGTCACTCATTCCTTTGAAAGCTTTATTATTGGTTTTAAATGGATTTATAATCTCATTATTGATTTTAAGTTGAATTTTCTTATAATTTTGGTTAAAACAGAATATAATTGAATGTTTCCCTCGAGAAACGTGACGCGAAAGCCATCCATTGACAACAAAAGTTTATTTATAGTCACTCATGCCTTCGAAAGCCTTATTACTTGCTTTAAATACTTTTATAGTCTCATTATTGATTTTAAGTTGAATATTCTTACATTTTTGGTTAAGAAAGATTATAATTGAATGTTTGCCTCGGGAAACATGAAGCGAAAGCCATTTATTGACAAGAAAAGTTCATTTATAGACACTCATTCCATTGAAAACGTTATTATTGGTTTTAAATGGATTTATAATCTCATTATTGATTTTAAGTTGAATTTTCTTAGAATTTTGGTTAAAACAGAATATAATTGAATGGTTCCCTCGAGAAACGTGACGCGAAAGCCATCCATTGATAAGGAAAGTTTAGTTATAGTCACTCATGCCTTCGGAAGCCTTATTACTCGCTTTAAATACTTTTATAGTCTCATTATTGATTTTAAGTTGAATATTCTTACATTTTTGGTTAACAAAGATTATAATTGAATGTTTGCCTCGGGAAACATGAAGCGAAAGCCATTTATTGACAAGAAAAGTTCATTTATAGTCACTCATTCCATTGAAAACGTTATTATTGGTTTTAAATGGATTTATAATCTCATTATTGATTTTAAGTTCAATTTTCTTAGAATTTTGGTTAAAACATAATATAATTGAATGGTTCCCTCGAGAAACGTGACGCGAAAGCCATCCATTGATAAGGAAAGTTTATTTATAGTCACTCATGCCTTCGGAAACCTTATTACTTGCTTTAAATGCTTTTATAGTCTCAAAATTGATTTTAAGTTGAATTTCCTTACGTTTTTCACTAAAACATATTATAATTGAATGTTTGCCTCAGAAAACATGAAGCGAAACCCATCCATTGAGAAGAAAAGTTCATTTATTGTCACTCTTGCCTTCGAAAGCGTTATTACTGGCTTTAAATGGATTTATAATCTGATTACTGATTTTAAGTTGATTTTTCTTATAATTTTGGTTAAAACAGAATATAATTGAATGTTTGCCTCGAGAAACGTGACGCGAAAGCCATCCATTGACAAGAAAAGTTCATTTATAGTCACTCATTCCATTGAAAACGTTATTATTGGTTTTAAATGGATTTATAATCTCATTATTGATTTTAAGTTGAATTTTCTTAGAATTTTGGTTAAAACAGAATATAATTGAATGGTTCCCTCGAGAAACGTGACGCGAAAGCAATCCATTGACAAGAAAGTTTATTTATAGTCACTGATGCCTTCGAGAGCCCTATTACTCGCTTTAAATACTTTTATAGTCTCATTATTGATTTTAAGTTGAATATTCTTACATTTTTGGTTAAGAAATATTATAATTGAATGTTAGCCTCGGGAAACATAAAGCGAAAGCCATTTATTGACAAGAAAAGTTCATTTATAGTCACTCATTCCTTTGAAAGCTTTATTATTGGTTTTAAATGGATTTATAATCTCATTATTGATTTTAAGTTGAATTTTCTTATAATTTTGGTTAAAACAGAATATAATTGAATGTTTCCCTCGAGAAACGTGACGCGAAAGCCATCCATTGACAACAAAAGTTTATTTATAGTCACTCATGCCTTCGAAAGCCTTATTACTTGCTTTAAATACTTTTATAGTCTCATTATTGATTTTAAGTTGAATATTCTTACATTTTTGGTTAACAAAGATTATAATTGAATGTTTGCCTCGGGAAACATGAAGCGAAAGCTATTTATTGACAAGAAAAGTTCATTTATAGTCACTCATTCCATTGAAAACGTTATTATTGGTTTTAAATGGATTTATAATCTCATTATTGATTTTAAGTTGAATTTTCTTAGAATTTTGGTTAAAACAGAATATAATTGAATGGTTCCCTCGAGAAACGTGACGCGAAAGCCATCCATTGATAAGGAAAGTTTAGTTATAGTCACTCATGCCTTCGGAAGCCTTATTACTCGCTTTAAATACTTTTATAGTCTCATTATTGATTTTAAGTTGAATATTCTTACATTTTTGGTTAACAAAGATTATAATTGAATGTTTGCCTCGGGAAACATGAAGCGAAAGCCATTTATTGACAAGAAAAGTTCATTTATAGTCACTCATTCCATTGAAAACGTTATTATTGGTTTTAAATGGATTTATAATCTCATTATTGATTTTAAGTTCAATTTTCTTAGAATTTTGGTTAAAACATAATATAATTGAATGGTTCCCTCGAGAAACGTGACGCGAAAGCCATCCATTGATAAGGAAAGTTTATTTATAGTCACTCATGCCTTCGGAAACCTTATTACTTGCTTTAAATGCTTTTATAGTCTCAAAATTGATTTTAAGTTGAATTTCCTTACGTTTTTCACTAAAACATATTATAATTGAATGTTTGCCTCAGAAAACATGAAGCGAAACCCATCCATTGAGAAGAAAAGTTCATTTATTGTCACTCTTGCCTTCGAAAGCGTTATTACTGGCTTTAAATGGATTTATAATCTGATTACTGATTTTAAGTTGATTTTTCTTATAATTTTGGTTAAAACAGAATATAATTGAATGTTTGCCTCGAGAAACGTGACGCGAAAGCCATCCATTGACAAGAAAAGTTCATTTATAGTCACTCATTCCATTGAAAACGTTATTATTGGTTTTAAATGGATTTATAATCTCATTATTGATTTTAAGTTGAATTTTCTTAGAATTTTGGTTAAAACAGAATATAATTGAATGGTTCCCTCGAGAAACGTGACGCGAAAGCAATCCATTGACAAGAAAGTTTATTTATAGTCACTGATGCCTTCGAGAGCCCTATTACTCGCTTTAAATACTTTTATAGTCTCATTATTGATTTTAAGTTGAATATTCTTACATTTTTGGTTAAGAAATATTATAATTGAATGTTAGCCTCGGGAAACATAAAGCGAAAGCCATTTATTGACAAGAAAAGTTCATTTATAGTCACTCATTCCTTTGAAAGCTTTATTATTGGTTTTAAATGGATTTATAATCTCATTATTGATTTTAAGTTGAATTTTCTTATAATTTTGGTTAAAACAGAATATAATTGAATGTTTCCCTCGAGAAACGTGACGCGAAAGCCATCCATTGACAACAAAAGTTTATTTATAGTCACTCATGACTTCGAAAGCCTTATTACTTGCTTTAAATACTTTTATAGTCTCATTATTGATTTTAAGTTGAATATTCTTACATTTTTGGTTAACAAAGATTATAATTGAATGTTTGCCTCGGGAAACATGAAGCGAAAGCTATTTATTGACAAGAAAAGTTCATTTATAGTCACTCATTCCATTGAAAACGTTATTATTGGTTTTAAATGGATTTATAATCTCATTATTGATTTTAAGTTGAATTTTCTTATAATTTTGGTTAAAACATAACATAATTAAATGTTTGCCTCGAGAAACATGACGCGAAAGCCATCTATTGACAACAAAAGTTTATTTATAGTCACTCAAGCCTTCGGAAGCCTTATTACTCGCTTTAAATACTTTTATAGTCTCATTATTGATTTTAAGTTGAATATTCTTACATTTTTGGTTAACAAAGATTATAATTGAATGTTTTCCTCGGGAAACATGATGCGAAAGCCATTTATTGACAAGAAAACTTCATTTATGGTCACTCATTCCATTGAAAACGTTATTATTGGTTTTAAATGGATTTATAATCTCATTATTGATTTTAAGTTGAATTTTCTAGAATTTTGGTTAAAATAGAATATAATTGAATGTTTGCCTCGAGAAATGTGACGCGAAAGCCATCCATTTACAACAAAAGTTTATTTATAGTCACTCATGCCTTCGAAAGCCTTATTACTTGCTTTAAATACTTTTATAGTCTCATTATTGATTTTAAGTTGAATATTCTTACATTTTTGGTTAAGAAAGATTATAATGGAATGTTTGCCTCGGGAAACATGAAGCGAAAGCCATTTATTGACAAGAAAAGTTCATTTATAGTCACTCATTCCATTGAAAACGTTATTATTGGTTTTAAATGGATTTATAATCTCATTATTGATTTTAAGTTGAATTTTCTTAGAATTTTGGTTAAAACAGAATATAATTGAATGGTTCCCTTGAGAAACGTGACGCGAAAGCCATCCATTGATAAGAAAAGTTTAGTTATAGTCACTCATGCCTTCAGAAGCCTTATTACTCGCTTTAAATACTTTTATAGTCTCATTATTGATTTTAAGTTGAATATTCTTACATTTTTGGTTAACAAAGATTATAATTGAATGTTTGCCTCGGGAAACATGAAGCGAAAGCCATTTATTGACAAGAAAAGTTCATTTATAGTCACTCATTCCATTGAAAACGTTATTATTGGTTTTAAATGGATTTATAATCTCATTATTGATTTTAAGTTGAATTTTCTTATAATTTTGGTTAAAACAAAATATAATTGATTGTTTGCCTCGAGAAACATGACGCGAAAGCCATCCATTGACAACAAAAGTTTATTTATAGTCACTCATGCCTTCGGAAGCCTTATTACTTGCTTTAAATGCTTTTATAGTCTCAAAATTGATTTTAAGTTGAATTTCCTTACGTTTTTCACTAAAACATATTATAATTGAATGTTTGCCTCAGAAAACATGAAGCGAAACCCATCCATTGAGAAGAAAAGTTCATTTATTGTCACTCTTGCCTTCGAAAGCGTTATTACTGGCTTTAAATGGATTTATAATCTGATTACTGATTTTAAGTTGATTTTTCTTATAATTTTGGTTAAAACAGAATATAATTGAATGTTTGCCTCGAGAAACGTGACGCGAATGCCATCCATTGACAACAAAAGTTTATTTATAGTCACTCATGCCTTCGGAAGCCTTATTACTTGCTTTACATACTTTTATAGTCTCATTATTGATTTTAAGTTGAATATTCTTACGTTTTTGGTTAAGAAAGATTATAATTGAATGTTTGCCTCGGCAAACATGAAGCGAAAGCCATTTATTGTCAAGAAAAGTTCATTTATAGTCACTCATTCCTTTGAAAGCGTTATTATTGGTTTTAAATGGATTTATAATCTCATTATTGATTTTAAGTTAAATTTTCTTATAATATTGGCTAAAACAGAATATAATTGAATGTTTGCCTCGAGAAATGTGACACGAAAGCAATCCATTGACAAGAAAGTTTATTTATAGTCACTGATGCCTTCGAGAGCCCTATTACTCGCTTTAAATACTTTTATAGTCTCATTATTGATTTTAAGTTGAATATTCTTACATTTTTGGTTAAGAAATATTATAATTGAATGTTAGCCTCGGGAAACATGAAGCGAAAGCCATTTATTGATAAGAAAAGTTCATTTATAGTCAGTCATTCCTTTGAAAGCTTTATTATTGGTTTTAAATGGATTTATAATCTCATTATTGATTTTAAGTTGAATTTTCTTATAATTTTGGTTAAAACAGAATATAATTGAATGTTTCCCTTGAGAAACGTGATGCGAAAGCCAACCATTGACAACAAAAGTTTATTTATAGTCACTCATGGCTTCGGAAGCCTTATTACTCGCTTTAAATGCTTTTATAGTCTCAAAATTGATTTTAAGTTATATTTTATTACATTTTTCATTAAAACAGATTATAATTGAATGTTTGCCTCAGAAAAAATGAAGCGAAACCCATCCATTGAGAAGAAAAGTTCATTTATTGTCACTCCAGCCTTCAAAAGCGTTATTACTAGCTTGAAATGGATTTATAATCTCATTATTGATTTTAAGTTGAATTTTCTTATAACTTTTGTTAAAACAGAATATAATTGAATGTTTACCTCGAGAAACGTGACGCGAAAGCCATCCATTGACAAGAAAAGTTTATTTATAGTCACTCAAGCCTTCGGAAGCCTTATTACTCGCTTGAAATACTTTTATAGTCTCATTATTGATTTTAAGTTGAATATTCTTACATTTTTGGTTAACAAAGATTATAATTGAATGTTTGCCTCGGGAAACATGAAGCGAAAGCCATTTATTGACAAGAAAAGTTCATTTATAGTCACTCATTCCATTGAAAACGTTATTATTGGTTTTAAATGGATTTATAATCTCATTATTGATTTTAAGTTCAATTTTCTTAGAATTTTGGTTAAAACATAATATAATTGAATGGTTCCCTCGAGAAACATGACGCGAAAGCCATCCATTGATAAGGAAAGTTTATTTATAGTCACTCATGCCTTCGGAAACCTTATTACTTGCTTTAAATGCTTTTATAGTCTCAAAATTGATTTTAAGTTGAATTTCCTTACGTTTTTCACTAAAACATATTATAATTGAATGTTTGCCTCAGAAAACATGAAGCGAAACCCATCCATTGAGAAGAAAAGTTCATTTATTGTCACTCTTGCCTTCGAAAGCGTTATTACTGGCTTTAAATGGATTTATAATCTGATTACTGATTTTAAGTTGATTTTTCTTATAATTTTGGTTAAAACAGAATATAATTGAATGTTTGCCTCGAGAAACGTGACGCGAAAGCCATCCATTGACAAGAAAAGTTCATTTATAGTCACTCATTCCATTGAAAACGTTATTATTGGTTTTAAATGGATTTATAATCTCATTATTGATTTTAAGTTGAATTTTCTTAGAATTTTGGTTAAAACAGAATATAATTGAATGGTTCCCTCGAGAAACGTGACGCGAAAGCAATCCATTGACAAGAAAGTTTATTTATAGTCACTGATGCCTTCGAGAGCCCTATTACTCGCTTTAAATACTTTTATAGTCTCATTATTGATTTTAAGTTGAATATTCTTACATTTTTGGTTAAGAAATATTATAATTGAATGTTAGCCTCGGGAAACATAAAGCGAAAGCCATTTATTGACAAGAAAAGTTCATTTATAGTCACTCATTCCTTTGAAAGCTTTATTATTGGTTTTAAATGGATTTATAATCTCATTATTGATTTTAAGTTGAATTTTCTTATAATTTTGGTTAAAACAGAATATAATTGAATGTTTCCCTCGAGAAACGTGACGCGAAAGCCATCCATTGACAACAAAAGTTTATTTATAGTCACTCATGCCTTCGAAAGCCTTATTACTTGCTTTAAATACTTTTATAGTCTCATTATTGATTTTAAGTTGAATATTCTTACATTTTTGGTTAACAAAGATTATAATTGAATGTTTGCCTCGGGAAACATGAAGCGAAAGCTATTTATTGACAAGAAAAGTTCATTTATAGTCACTCATTCCATTGAAAACGTTATTATTGGTTTTAAATGGATTTATAATCTCATTATTGATTTTAAGTTGAATTTTCTTATAATTTTGGTTAAAACATAACATAATTAAATGTTTGCCTCGAGAAACATGACGCGAAAGCCATCTATTGACAACAAAAGTTTATTTATAGTCACTCAAGCCTTCGGAAGCCTTATTACTCGCTTTAAATACTTTTATAGTCTCATTATTGATTTTAAGTTGAATATTCTTACATTTTTGGTTAACAAAGATTATAATTGAATGTTTTCCTCGGGAAACATGATGCGAAAGCCATTTATTGACAAGAAAACTTCATTTATGGTCACTCATTCCATTGAAAACGTTATTATTGGTTTTAAATGGATTTATAATCTCATTATTGATTTTAAGTTGAATTTTCTAGAATTTTGGTTAAAATAGAATATAATTGAATGTTTGCCTCGAGAAATGTGACGCGAAAGCCATCCATTTACAACAAAAGTTTATTTATAGTCACTCATGCCTTCGAAAGCCTTATTACTTGCTTTAAATACTTTTATAGTCTCATTATTGATTTTAAGTTGAATATTCTTACATTTTTGGTTAAGAAAGATTATAATGGAATGTTTGCCTCGGGAAACATGAAGCGAAAGCCATTTATTGACAAGAAAAGTTCATTTATAGTCACTCATTCCATTGAAAACGTTATTATTGGTTTTAAATGGATTTATAATCTCATTATTGATTTTAAGTTGAATTTTCTTAGAATTTTGGTTAAAACAGAATATAATTGAATGGTTCCCTTGAGAAACGTGACGCGAAAGCCATCCATTGATAAGAAAAGTTTAGTTATAGTCACTCATGCCTTCGGAAGCCTTATTACTCGCTTTAAATACTTTTATAGTCTCATTATTGATTTTAAGTTGAATATTCTTACATTTTTGGTTAACAAAGATTATAATTGAATGTTTGCCTCGGGAAACATGAAGCGAAAGCCATTTATTGACAAGAAAAGTTCATTTATAGTCACTCATTCCATTGAAAACGTTATTATTGGTTTTAAATGGATTTATAATCTCATTATTGATTTTAAGTTGAATTTTATTATAATTTTGGTTAAAACAAAATATAATTGATTGTTTGCCTCGAGAAACATGACGCGAAAGCCATCCATTGACAACAAAAGTTTATTTATAGTCACTCATGCCTTCGGAAGCCTTATTACTTGCTTTAAATGCTTTTATAGTCTCAAAATTGATTTTAAGTTGAATTTCCTTACGTTTTTCACTAAAACATATTATAATTGAATGTTTGCCTCAGAAAACATGAAGCGAAACCCATCCATTGAGAAGAAAAGTTCATTTATTGTCACTCTTGCCTTCGAAAGCGTTATTACTGGCTTTAAATGGATTTATAATCTGATTACTGATTTTAAGTTGATTTTTCTTATAATTTTGGTTAAAACAGAATATAATTGAATGTTTGCCTCGAGAAACGTGACGCGAATGCCATCCATTGACAACAAAAGTTTATTTATAGTCACTCATGCCTTCGGAAGCCTTATTACTTGCTTTACATACTTTTATAGTCTCATTATTGATTTTAAGTTGAATATTCTTACGTTTTTGGTTAAGAAAGATTATAATTGAATGTTTGCCTCGGCAAACATGAAGCGAAAGCCATTTATTGTCAAGAAAAGTTCATTTATAGTCACTCATTCCTTTGAAAGCGTTATTATTGGTTTTAAATGGATTTATAATCTCATTATTGATTTTAAGTTAAATTTTCTTATAATATTGGCTAAAACAGAATATAATTGAATGTTTGCCTCGAGAAATGTGACACGAAAGCAATCCATTGACAAGAAAGTTTATTTATAGTCACTGATGCCTTCGAGAGCCCTATTACTCGCTTTAAATACTTTTATAGTCTCATTATTGATTTTAAGTTGAATATTCTTACATTTTTGGTTAAGAAATATTATAATTGAATGTTAGCCTCGGGAAACATGAAGCGAAAGCCATTTATTGATAAGAAAAGTTCATTTATAGTCAGTCATTCCTTTGAAAGCTTTATTATTGGTTTTAAATGGATTTATAATCTCATTATTGATTTTAAGTTGAATTTTCTTATAATTTTGGTTAAAACAGAATATAATTGAATGTTTCCCTTGAGAAACGTGATGCGAAAGCCAACCATTGACAACAAAAGTTTATTTATAGTCACTCATGGCTTCGGAAGCCTTATTACTCGCTTTAAATGCTTTTATAGTCTCAAAATTGATTTTAAGTTATATTTTATTACATTTTTCATTAAAACAGATTATAATTGAATGTTTGCCTCAGAAAAAATGAAGCGAAACCCATCCATTGAGAAGAAAAGTTCATTTATTGTCACTCCAGCCTTCAAAAGCGTTATTACTAGCTTGAAATGGATTTATAATCTCATTATTGATTTTAAGTTGAATTTTCTTATAACTTTTGTTAAAACAGAATATAATTGAATGTTTACCTCGAGAAACGTGACGCGAAAGCCATCCATTGACAAGAAAAGTTTATTTATAGTCACTCAAGCCTTCGAAAGCCTTATTACTCGCTTGAAATACTTTTATAGTCTCATTATTGATTTTAAGTTGAATATTCTTACATTTTTGGTTAACAAAGATTATAATTGAATGTTTGCCTCGGGAAACATGATGCGAAAGCCATTTATTGACAAGAAAACTTCATTTATAGTCATTCATTCCTTTGAAAACGTTATTATTGGTTTTAAATGGATTTATAATCTCATTATAGATTTTAAGTTGAATTTTCTTAAATTTTGGTTAAAATAGAATATAATTGAATGTTTGCCCCGAGAAACGTGACGCGAAAGCCATTCATTGACAACAAAAGTTTATTTAGAGTCACTCATGCCTTCGAAAGCCTTATTACTTGCTTTACATACTTTTATAGTCTCATTATTGATTTTAAGTTGAATATTCTTACGTTTTTGGTTAAGAAAGATTACAATTGAACGTTTGCCTCGGGAAACATGAACTGAAAGCCATTTATTGACAAGAAAATTTCATTTATAGTCACTCATTCCTTTGAAAACGTTATTATTGGTTTTAAATGGATTTATAATCTGATTATTGATTTTAAGTTGAATTTTCTTATAATTTTGGTTAAAACATAACATAATTAAATGTTTGCCTCGAGAAACGCGACGCGAAAGCCATCCATTGACAACAAAAGTTTATTTATAGTCACTCATGCCTTCGAAAGCCTTATTACTCGCTTTAAATACTTTTATAGTCTCATTACTGATTTTAAGTTGAATATTCTTACATTTTTGGTTAACAAAGATTATAATTGAATGTTTGCCTCGGGAAACATGAAGTGAAACCCATTTATTGACAAGAAAATTTCATTTATAGTCACTCATTCCTTTGAAAACGTTATTATTGGTTTTAAATGGATTTATAATCTCATTATTGATTTTAAGTTGAATTTTCCTATAATTTTGGTTAAAACAGAATATAATTGAATGTTTGCCTCGAGAAACGTGACGCGAAAGCCATCCATTGACAACAAAAGTTTATTTATAGTCACTCATGCCTTCGGAAGCCTTATTACTCGCTTTACATACTTTTATAGTCTCATTATTGATTTTAAGTTGAATATTCTTACATTTTTGGTTAACAAAGATTATAATTGAATGTTTGCCTCGGGAAACATGAAGCGAAAGCCATTTATTGACAAGAAAAGTTCATTTATAGTCACTCATTCCTTTGAAAACGTTATTATTGGTTTTAAATGGATTTATAATCTCATTATTGATTTTAAGTTGAATTTTCTTATAATTTTGGTTAAAACATAACATAATTAAATGTTTGCCTCGAGAAACGTGACGCGAAAGCCATCCATTGACAACAAAAGTTTATTTATAGTCACTCAAGGCTTCGGAAGCCTTATTACTCGCTTTAAATACTTTTATAATGTCATTATTGATTTTAAGTTGAATATTCTTACATTTTAGGTTAAGAAAGATTATAATTGAATGTTTGCCTCGGGAAACATGAAGCGAAAGCCATTTATTGTCAAGAAAAGTTCATTTATAGTCACTCATTCCTTTGAAAGCGTTATTATTCGTTTTAAATGGATTTATAATCTCATTATTGATTTTAAGTTAAATTTTCTTATAATATTGGCTAAAACAGAATATAATTGAGTGTTTGCCTCGAGAAATGTGACATGAAAGTAATCCATTGACAAGAAAGTTTATTTATAATCACTGATGCCTTCGAGAGCCCTATTACTCGCTTTAAATACTTTTATAGTCTCATTATTGATTTTAAGTTGAATATTCTTACATTTTTGGTTAAGAAATATTATAATTGAATGTTAGCCTCGGGAAACATAAAGCGAAAGCCATTTATTGACAAGAAAAGTTCATTTATAGTCACTCATTCCTTTGAAAGCTTTATTATTGGTTTTAAATGGATTTATAATCTCATTATTGATTTTAAGTTGAATTTTCTTATAATTTTGGTTAAAACAGAATATAATTGAATGTTTCCCTCGAGAAACGTGATGCGAAAGCCATCCATTGACAACAAAAGTTTATTTATAGTCACTCATGGCTTCGGAAGCCTTATTACTCGCTTTAAATGCTTTTATAGTCTCAAAATTGATTTTAAGTTAAATTTTATTACATTTTCAATTAAAACAGATTATAATTGAATGTTTGCCTCAGAAAACATGAAGCGAAACCCATCCATTGAGAAGAAAAGTTCATTTATTGTCACTTCTGCCTTCAAAAGCGTTATTACTAGCTTGAAATGGATTTATAATCTCATTATTGATTTTAAGTTGAATTTTCTTATAACTTTGGTTAAAACAGAATATAATTGAATGTTTGCCTCGAGAAACGTGACGCGAAAGCCATCCATTGACAACAAAAGTTTATTTATAGTCACTCAAGCCTTCGGAAGCCTTATTACTGGCTTTAAATACTTTTATAGTCTCATTATTGATTTTAAGTTGAATATTCTTACATTTTTGGTTAACAAAGATTATAATTGAATGTTTGCCTCGGGAAACATGATGCGAAAGCCATTTATTGACAAGAAAACTTCATTTATAGTCACTAATTCCATTGAAAACGTTATTATTGGTTTTAAATGGATTTATAATCTCATTATTGATTTTAAGTTGAATTTTCTTAAATTTTGGTTAAAATAGAATATAATTGAATGTTTGCCTCGAGAAACGTGACGCGAAAGCCATCCATTGACAACAAAAGTTTATTTATAGTCACTCATGCCTTCGAAAGCCTTATTACTTGCTTTAAATACTTTTATAGTCTCATTATTGATTTTAAGTTGAATATTCTTACATTTTTGGTTAAGAAAGATTATAATTGAATGTTTGCCTCGGGAAACATGAAGCGAAAGCCATTTATTGACAAGAAAAGTTCATTTATAGTCACTCATTCCATTGAAAACGTTATTATTGGTTTTAAATGGATTTATAATCTCATTATTGATTTTAAGTTCAATTTTCTTAGAATTTTGGTTAAAACAGAATATAATTGAATGGTTCCTTCGAGAAACGTGACGCGAAAGCCATCCATTGATAAGGAAAGTTTAGTTATAGTCACTCATGCCTTCGGAAGCCTTATTACTCGCTTTAAATACTTTTATAGTCTCATTATTGATTTTAAGTTGAATATTCTTACATTTTTGGTTAAGAAAGATTATAATTGAATGTTTGCCTTGGGAAACATGAAGCGAAAGCCATTTATTGATAAGAAAAGTTCATTTATAGTCACTCATTCCTTTGAAAGCGTTATTATTGGTTTTATAATCTGATTATTGATTTTAAGTTGAATTTTCTTATAATTTTGGTTAAAACATAACATAATTAAATGTTTGCCTCGAGAAACGTGACGCGAAAGCCATCCATTGACAACAAAAGTTTATTTATAGTCACTCAAGCCTTCGGAAGCCTTATTACTCGCTTTAAATACTTTTATAGTCTCATTATTTATTTTAAGTTGAATATTCTTACATTTTTGGTTAAGAAATATTATAATTGAATGTTTGCCTTGGGAAACATGAAGCGAAAGCCATTTATTGATAAGAAAAGTTCATTTATAGTCACTCATTCCTTTGAAAGCGTTATTATTGGTTTTAAATGGATTTATAATCTGATTATTGATTTTAAGTTGAATTTTCTTATAATTTTGGTTAAAACATAACATAATTAAATGTTTGCCTCGAGAAACGTGACGCGAAAGCCATCCATTGACAACAAAAGTTTATTTATAGTCACTCATGCCTTCGAAAGCCTTATTACTCGCTTTAAATACTTTTATAGTCTCATTATTGATTTTAAGTTCAATATTCTTACATTTTTGGTTAACAAAGATTATAATTGAATGTTTGCCTCGGGAAACATGAAGCGAAAGCCATTTATTGACAAGAAAAGTTCATTTATAGTCACTCATTCCTTTGAAAACGTTATTATGGTTTTAAATGGATTTATAATCTCATTATTGATTTTAAGTTGAATTTTCTTATAATTTTGGTTAAAACAGAATATAATTGAATTTTTGCCTCGAGAAACGTGACGCGAAAGCCATCCATTGATAAGAAAAGTTTATTTATAGTCACTCAAGCCTTCGGAAGCCTTATTACTCGCTTTAAATACTTTTATAGTCTCATTATTGATTTTAAGTTGAATATTCTTACATTTTTGGTTAAGAAAGATTATAATTGAATGTTTGCCTCGGGAAACATGAAGCGAAAGCCATTTATTGACAAGAAAAGTTCATTTATAGTCACTCATTCCATTGAAAACGTTATTATTGGTTTTAAATGGATTTATAATCTCATTATTGATTTTAAGTTGAATTTTCTTATAATTTTGGTTAAAACAAAATATAATTGATTGTTTGCCTCGAGAAACATGACGCGAAAGCCATCCATTGACAACAAAAGTTTATTTATAGTCACTCATGCCTTCGGAAGCCTTATTACTTGCTTTAAATGCTTTTATAGTCTCAAAATTGATTTTAAGTTGAATTTCCTTACGTTTTTCATTAAAACATATTATAATTGAATGTTTGCCTCAGAAAACATGAAGCGAAACCCATCCATTGAGAAGAAAAGTTCATTTATTATCACTCCTGCCTTCGAAAGCGTTATTACTGGCTTTAAATGGATTTATAATCTGATTATTGATTTTAAGTTGAATTTTCTTATAATTTTGGTTAAAACATAACATAATTAAATGTTTGCCTCGAGAAACGTGATGCGAAAGCCATCCATTGACAACAAAAGTTTATTTATAGTCACTCATGCCTTCGGAAGCCTTATTACTCGGTTTAAATACTTTTATAGTCTCATTATTGATTTAAAGTTGAATATTCTTACATTTTTGGTTAAGAAAGATTATAATTGAATGTTTGCCTCGAAAAACATGAAGCGAAAGCCATTTATTGTCAAGAAAAGTTCATTTATAGTCACTCATTCCTTTGAAAGCGTTATTATTGGTTTAAATGGATTTATAATCTCATTATTGATTTTAAGTTGAATTTTCTTATAATTTTGGTTAAAACCGAATATAATTGAATGTTTGCATCAAGAAACGTGACGCGAAAGCAATCCATTGACAAGAAAGTTTATTTATAGTCACTGATGCCTTCGAGAGCCCTATTACTCGCTTTAAATACTTTTATAGTCTCATTATTGATTTTAGGTTGAATATTCTTACATTTTTGGTTAAGAAATATTATAATTGAATGTTAGCCTCGGGAAACATGAAGCGAAAGCCATTTATTCACAAGAAAAGTTCATTTATAGTCACTCATTCCTTTGAAAGCTTTATTATTGGTTTTAAATGGATTTATAATCTCATTATTGATTTTAAGTAGAATTTTCTTATAATTTTGGTTAAAACAGAATATAATTGAATGTTTCCCTCGAGAAACGTGATGCGAAAGCCATCAATTGACAACAAAAGTTTATTTATAGTCACTCATGGCTTCGAAAGCCTTATTACTCGCTTTAAATGCTTTTATAGTCTCAAAATTGATTTTAAGTTAAATTTTATTACATTTTTCATTAAAACAGATTATAATTGAATGTTTGCCTCAGAAAACATGAAGCGAAACCCATCCATTGAGAACAAAAGTTCATTTATTGTCACTCCAGCCTTCAAAAGCGTTATTACTAGCTTGAAATGGATTTATAATCTCATTATTGATTTTAAGTTGAATTTTCTTATAACTTTGGTTAAAATAGAATATAATTGAATGTTTGCCTCGAGAAACGTGACACGAAAGCCATCCATTGACAACAAAAGTTTATTTATAGTCACTCAAGCCTTCGGAAGCCTTATTACTCGCTTTAAATACTTTTATAGTCTCATTATTTATTTTAAGTTGAATATTCTTACATTTTTGGTTAAGAAAGATTATAATTGAATGTTTGCCTCGGGAAACATGAAGCGAAAGCCATTTATTGACAAGAAAAGTTCATTTATAGTCACTCATTCCATTGAAAACGTTATTATTGGTTTTAAATGGATTTATAATCTCATTATTGATTTTAAGTTCAATTTTCTTAGAATTTTGGTTAAAACAGAATATAATTGAATGGTTCCCTCGAGAAACGTGACGCGAAAGCCATCCATTGATAAGGAAAGTTTAGTTATAGTCACTCATGCCTTTGGAAGCCTTATTACTCGCTTTAAATACTTTTATAGTCTCATTATTGATTTTAAGTGGAATATTCTTACATTTTTGGTTAAGAAAGATTATAATTGAATGTTTGCCTAGGGAAACATGAAGCGAAAGCCATTTATTGATAAGAAAAGTTCATTTATAGTCACTCATTCCTTTGAAAGCGTTATTATTGGTTTTAAATGGATTTATAATCTGATTATTGATTTTAAGTTGAATTTTCTTATAATTTTGGTTAAAACATAACATAATTAAATGTTTGCCTCGAGAAACGTGACGCGAAAGCCATCCATTGACAACAAAAGTTTATTTATAGTCACTCAAGCCTTCGGAAGCCTTATTACTCGCTTTAAATACTTTTATAATCTCATTATTGATTTTAAGTTGAATATTCTTACATTTTTGGTTAACAAAGATTATAATTGAATGTTTGCCTAGGGAAACATGAAGTGAAAGCCATTTATTCACAAGAAAATTTCATTTATAGTCACTCATTCCTTTGAAAACGTTATTATTGGTTTTAAATGGATTTATAATCTCATTATTGATTTTAAGTTGAATTTTCTAATAATTTTGGTTAAAACAGAATATAATTGAATGTTTGCCTCGAGAAACGTGACGCGAAAGCCATCCATTGACAACAAAAGTTTATTTATAGTCACTCATGCCTTCAAAAGCCTTATTACTCGCTTTAAATACTTTTATAGTCTTATTATTGATTTTAAGTTGAATATTCTTACATTTTTGGTTAAGAAAGATTATAATTGAATGTTTGCCTCGAAAAACATGAAGCGAAAGCCATTTATTGACAAGAAAAGTTCATTTATAATCACTCATTCCTTTGAAAACGTTATTATTGGTTTTAAATGGATTTATAATCTCATTATTGATTTTAAGTTGAATTTTCTTATAATTTTGGTTAAAACAGACGATAATTGAATGTTTGCATCAAGAAACGTGACGCGAAAGCCATCCATTGACAACAAAAGTTTATTTATAGTCACTCATGCCTTCGGAAGCCTTATTACTCGCTTTAAATGCTTTTATAGTCTCAAAATTTATTTTAAGTTGAATTTCCTTACATTTTTCGTGAAAACTGATTATAATTGAATATTTGCCTCAGAAAACATGAAGCGAAACCCATCCATTGAGAAGAAAAGTTCATCTTTTGTCACTCTTGCCTTCGAAAGCGTTATTACTGGTATTAAATGGATTTAGAATCTGGTTACTGATTTTAAGTTGAATTTTCTTATAATTTTGGTTAAAACAGAATATAATTGAATGTTTGCCTGAAGAAATGTGACGCGAAAGCCATCCATTGACAACAAAAGTTTATTTATAGTCACTCATGCCTTCGGAAGCCTTATTACTCGCTTTAAATACTTTTATAGTTTCAAAATTGATTTTAAGTTGAATTTTCTTACATTTTTCATTAAAACAGACTATAATTGAATATTTGCCTCAGAAAACATGAAGCGAAACCCATCCATTGAGAAGAAAAGTTCATCTATTATCACTCCTGCCTTCGAAAGCGTTATTACTGGTTTTAAATGGATTTATAATCTGATTACTGATTTTAAGTTGAATTTTCTTATAATTTTGGCTAAAACAAAATATAATTGAATGTTTGCCTCGAGAAACGTGACGCGAAAGCCATCCATTGACAACAAAAGTTTATTCATAGTCACTCATGCCTTCGGAAGCCTTATTACTCGCTTGAAATACTTTTATAGTCTAATTATTGAATCTAAGTTGAATATTGTTACATTTTTGGTTAAGAAAGATTATAATTGATTGTTTGCCTCTGGAAACATGAAGCGAAAGCCATTTATTGACAAGAAAAGTTCATTTATAGTCACTGATTCCTTTGAAAGCGTTATTATAGGTTTTAAATGGATTTATAATCTCATTATTGATTTTAAGTTGAATTTTCTTATAATTTTGGTTAAAACAAAATATAATTAAATGTTTGCCTCGAGGAACGTGACGCGAAAGGCATCCATTGACAACAAAAGTTTATTTATAGTCACTCATGCCTTCGGAAGCCTTATTACTCGGTTTAAATACTTTTATAGTCTCATTATTGATTTTAAGTTTAATATTCTTACATTTTTGGTTAAGAAAGATTATAATTGAATGTTTGACTCGGGAAACATGAAGCGAAAGCCATTTATTGACAAGAAAGTTCATTTATAGTCACTCATTCCTTTGAAAGCGTTATTATTGGTTTTAAATGGATTTATAACCTCATTATTGATTTTAAGTTGAATTTTCTTATAATTTTTGTTAAAACAGAATATAATTGAATGTTTGCCTCGAGAAATGTGACGCGAAAGCCATCCATTGACAACAAAAGTTTATTTATAGTCACTCATGCCTTCAGAAGCCTTATTACTCGCTTTAAATACTTTTATAGTCTCATTCTTGATTTTAAGTTGAATATTCTTACATTTTTGGTTAACAAAGATTATAATTGAATGTTTGCCTCAGAAAACATGAAGCGAAACCCATCCATTGAGAAGAAAAGTTCATTTATTGTCACTCCTGCCTTCGAAAGAGTTATTACTGGCTTTAAATGGATTTATAATCTGATTACTGATTTTAAGTTAATTTTTCTTATAATTTTGGTTAAAACAGAATATAATTGAATGTTTGCCTCGAGAAACATGACGCGAAAGCCATCCATTGATAACAAAAGTTTATTTATAGTCACTCATGCCTTCGGAAGCCTTATTACTCGGTTTAAATACTTTTATAGTCTCATTATTGATTTTAAGTTGAATATTCTTACATTTTTGGTTAAAAAAGATTATATATGAATATTTGCCTTGGGAAACATGAAGTGAAAGCCATTTATTGACAAGAAAAGTTCATTTATAGTCACTCATTCCATTGAAAACGTTATTATTGGTTTTAAATTGATTTATAATCTCATTATTCATTTTAAGTTCAATTTTCTTAGAATTTTGGTTAAAACAGAAGATAATTGAATGGTTCCCTCAAGAAACGTGACGCGAAAGCCATCCATTGACAACAAAAGTTTATTTATGGTCACTCATGCCTTCGGAAGCCTTATTATCGCTTTAAAAGTTTTTATAGTGTCAAAATTGATTTTAAGTTGAATTTTCTTACATTTTTCATTAAAACATATTATAATTGAATGTTTGCCTCAGAAAACATGAAGCGAAACCCATCCATTGAGAAGAAAAGTTCATTTATTGTCACTCCTGCCTTCGAAAGCGTTATTACTGGCTTTAAATGGATTTATAATCTGATTACTGATTTTAAGTTGATTTTTCTTATAATTTTGGTTAAAACAGAATATAATTGAATGTTTGCCTTGAGAAACGTGACGCGAAAGCCATCCATTGACAACGAAAGTTTATTTATAGTCACTCATGCCTTCGGAAGCCTTATTACTCGGTTTAAATACTTTTATAGTCTCATTATTGATTTAAAGTTGAATATTCTTACATTTTTGGTTAAGAAAGATTATAATTGAATGTTTGACTCGGGAAACATGAAGCGAAAGCCATTTATTGACAAGAAAGTTCATTTATAGTCACTCATTCCTTTGAAAGCGTTATTATTGGTTTTAAATGGATTTATAACCTCATTATTGATTTTAAGTTGAATTTTCTTATAATTTTTGTTAAAACAGAATATAATTGAATGTTTTCCTCGAGAAATGTGACGCGAAAGCCATCCATTGACAACAAAAGTTTATTTATAGTCACTCATGCCTTCAGAAGCCTTATTACTCGCTTTAAATACTTTTATAGTCTCATTCTTGATTTTAAGTTGAATATTCTTACATTTTTGGTTAACAAAGATTATAATTGAATGTTTGCCTCAGAAAACATGAAGCGAAACCCATCCATTGAGAAGAAAAGTTCATTTATTGTCACTCCTGCCTTCGAAAGAGTTATTACTGGCTTTAAATGGATTTATAATCTGATTACTGATTTTAAGTTAATTTTTCTTATAATTTTGGTTAAAACAGAATATAATTGAATGTTTGCCTCGAGAAACGTGACGCGAAAACCATCCATTGATAACAAAAGTTTATTTATAGTCACTCATGCCTTCGGAAGCCTTATTACTCGGTTTAAATACTTTTATAGTCTCATTATTGATTTTAAGTTGAATATTCTTACATTTTTGGTTAAAAAAGATTATATATGAATATTTGCCTTGGGAAACATGAAGTGAAAGCCATTTATTGACAAGAAAAGTTCATTTATAGTCACTCATTCCATTGAAAACGTTATTATTGGTTTTAAATTGATTTATAATCTCATTATTTATTTTAAGTTCAATTTTCTTAGAATTTTGGTTAAAACAGAATATAATTGAATGGTACCCTCAAGAAACGTGACGCGAAAGCCATCCATTGACAACAAAAGTTTATTTATGGTCACTCATGCCTTCGGAAGCCTTATTATCGCTTTAAAAGTTTTTATAGTGTCAAAATTGATTTTAAGTTGAATTTTCTTACATTTTTCATTAAAACATATTATAATTGAATGTTTGCCTCAGAAAACATGAAGCGAAACCCATCCATTGAGAAGAAAAGTTCATTTATTGTCACTCCTGCCTTCGAAAGCGTTATTACTGGCTTTAAATGGATTTATAATCTGATTACTGATTTTAAGTTGATTTTTCTTATAATTTTGGTTAAAACAGAATATAATTGAATGTTTGCCTTGAGAAACGTGACGCGAAAGCCATCCATTGACAACAAAAGTTTATTTATAGTCACTCATGCCTTCGGAAGCCTTATTACTCGGTTTAAATACTTTTATAGTCTCATTATTGATTTAAAGTTGAATATTCTTACATTTTTGGTTAAGAAAGATTATAATTGAATGTTTGCCCCGAAAAACATGAAGCGAAAGCCATTTATTGTCAAGAAAAGTTCATTTATAGTCACTCATTCCTTTGAAAGCGTTATTATTGGTTTAAATGGATTTATAATCTCATTATTGATTTTAAGTTAAATTTTCTTATAATATTGGCTAAAACAGAATATAATAGAATGTTTGCCTCGAGAAATGTGACACGAAAGCAATTCATTGACAAGAAAGTTTATTTATAGTCACTGATGCCTTCGAGAGCCCTATTACTCGCTTTAAATACTTTTATAGTCTCATTCTTGATTTTAAGTTGAATATTCTTACATTTTTGGTTAAGAAATATTATAATTGAATGTTAGCCTCGGGAAACATAAAGCGAAAGCCATTTATTGACAAGAAAAGTTCATTTATTGTCACTCATTCCTTTGAAAGCTTTATTATTGGTTTTAAATGGATTTATAATCTCATTATTGATTTTAAGTTGAATTTTCTTA
Source organism: Theobroma cacao (assembly GCF_053813885.1). Taxonomy (NCBI): domain Eukaryota; kingdom Viridiplantae; phylum Streptophyta; class Magnoliopsida; order Malvales; family Malvaceae; genus Theobroma; species Theobroma cacao. The sequence continues at coordinate 29,399,977 of NC_142647.1, forward strand.
TAATTTTGGTTAAAACAGAATATAATTGAATGTTTCCCTCAAGAAACGTGATGCGAAATCCATCCATTGACAACAAGAGTTTATTTATAGTCACTCATGGCTTCGGAAGCCTTATTACTCGCTTTAAATGCTTTTATAGTCTCAAAATTGATTTTAAGTTGAATTTCCTTACATTTTTCATTAAAACATATTATAATTCAATGTTTGCCTCAGAAAACATGAAGCGAAACCCATCCATTGAGAAGAAAAGTTCATTTATTGTCACTCCTGCCTTCGAAAGCGTTATTACTGGCTTTAAATGGATTTATAATCTGATTACTGATTTTAAGTTGATTTTTCCTATAATTTTGGTTAAAACAGAATATAATTGAATGTTTGCCTTGAGAAACGTGACGCGAAAGCCATCCATTGACAACAAAAGTTTATTTATAGTCACTCATGCCTTCGGAAGCCTTATTACTCGGTTTAAATACTTTTATAGTCTCATTATTGATTTAAAGTTGAATATTCTTACATTTTTGGTTAAGAAAGATTATAATTGAATGTTTGCCCCGGGAAACATGAAGCGAAAGCCATTTATTGTCAAGAAAAGTTGATTTATAGTCACTCATTCCTTTGAAAGCGTTATTATTGGTTTTAAATGGATTTATAATCTCATTATTGATTTTAAGTTAAATTTTCTTATAATATTGGCTAAAACAGAATATAATTGAATGTTTGCCTCGAGAAATGTGACACGAAAGCAATCCATTGACAAGAAAGTTTATTTATAGTCACTGATGCCTTCGAGAGCCCTATTACTCGCTTTAAATACTTTTATAGTCTCATTATTGATTTTAAGTTGAATATTCTTACATTTTTGGTTAAGAAATATTATAATTGAATGTTAGCCTCGGGAAACATAAAGCGAAAGCCATTTATTGACAAGAAAAGTTCATTTATAGTCACTCATTCCTTTGAAAGCTTTATTATTGGTTTTAAATGGATTTATAATCTCATTATTGATTTTAAGTTGAATTTTCTTATAATTTTGGTTAAAACAGAATATAATTGAATGTTTCCCTCGAGAAACGTGATGCGAAATCCATCCATTGACAACAAAAGTTTATTTATAGTCACTCATGGCTTCGGAAGCCTTATTACTCGCTTTAAATGCTTTTATAGTCTCAAAATTGATTTTAAGTTGAATTTCCTTACATTTTTCATTAAAACATATTATAATTCAATGTTTGCCTCAGAAAACATGAAGCGAAACCCATCCATTGAGAAGAAAAGTTCATTTATTGTCACTCCTGCCTTCGAAAGCGTTATTACTGGCTTTAAATGGATTTATAATCTGATTACTGATTTTAAGTTGATTTTTCTTATAATTTTTGTTAAAACAGAATATAATTGAATGTTTGCCTCGAGAAACGTGACGCGAAAGCCATCCATTGACAACAAAAGTTTATTTATAGTCACTCATGCCTTCGGAAGCCTTATTACTCGGTTTAAATACTTTTATAGTCTCATTATTGATTTAAAGTTGAATATTCTTACATTTTTGGTTAAGAAAGATTATAATTGAATGTTTGCCCCGGGAAACATGAAGCGAAAGCCATTTATTGTCAAGAAAAGTTGATTTATAGTCACTCATTCCTTTGAAAGCGTTATTATTGGTTTTAAATGGATTTATAATCTCATTATTGATTTTAAGTTCAATTTTCTTAGAATTTTGGTTAAAACAAAATATAATTGAATGGTTCCCTCGAGAAACGTGACGCGAAAGCCATCCATTGGTAAGGAAAGTTTAGTTATAGTCACTCATGCCTTCGGAAGCCTTATTACTCGCTTTAAATACTTTTATAGTCTCATTATTGATTTTAAGTTGAATATTCTTACATTTTTGGTTAACAAAGATTATAATTGAATGTTTGCCTCGGGAAACATGAAGTGAAAGCCATTTATTGACAAGAAAATTTCATTTATAGTCACTCATTCCTTTGAAAACGTTATTATTGGTTTTAAATGGATTTATAATCTCATTATTGATTTTAAGTTGAATTTTCTAATAATTTTGGTTAAAACAGAATATAATTGAATGTTTGCCTCGAGAAACGTGACCCGAAAGCCATCCATTGACAACAAAAGTTTATTTATAGTCACTCATGCCTTCGAAAGCCTTATTACTCGCTTTAAATACTTTTATAGTCTCATTATTCATTTTAAGTTGAATATTCTTATATTTTTGGTTACGAAAGATTATAATTGAATGTTTGCCTCGGGAAACATGAAGCGAAAGCCATTTATTGACAAGAAAAGTTCATTTATAGTCACTCATTCCTTTGAAAACGTTATTATTGGTTTTAAATAGATTTATAATCTCATTATTGATTTTAAGTTGAATTTTCTTATAATTTTGGTTAAAACAGAATATAATTGAATGTTTGCATCAAGAAACGTGACGCGAAAGCCATCCATTGACAACAAAAGTTTATTTATAGTCACTCATGCCTTCGGAAGCCTTATTACTCGCTTTAAATGCTTTTATAGTCTCAAAATTTATTTTAAGTTGAATTTCCTTTCATTTTTCGTTAAAACTGATTATAATTGAATATTTGCCTCAGAAAACATGAAGCGAAACCCATCCATTGAGAAGAAAAGTTCAACTTTTGTCACTCCTGCCTTCGAAAGCGTTATTACTGGTATTAAATGGATTTATAATCTGGTTACTGATTTTAAGTTGAATTTTCTTATAATTTTGGTTAAAACAGAATATAATTGAATGTTTGGCTCAAGAAATGTGACGCGAAAGCCATCCATTGACAACAAAAGTTTATTTATAGTCACTCATGCCTTCGGAAGCCTTATTACTCGCTTTAAATACTTTTATAGTTTCAAAATTGATTTTAAGTTGAATTTTCTTACATTTTTCATTAAAACAGACTATAATTGAATATTTGCCTCAGAAAACATGAAGCGAAACCCATCCATTGAGAAGAAAAGTTCATCTATTATCACTCCTGCCTTCGAAAGCGTTATTACTGGCTTTAAATGGATTTATAATCTGATTACTGATTTTAAGTTTAATTTTCTTATAATTTTGGCTAAAAAAAAATATAATTGAATGTTTGCCTCGAGAAACGTGATGCGAAAGCCATCCATTGACAACAAAAGTTTATTCATAGTCACTCATGCCTTCGGAAGCCTTATTACTCGCTTGAAATACTTTTATAGTCTAATTATTGAATCTAAGTTGAATATTGTTACATTTTTGGTTAAGAAAGATTATAATTGATTGTTTGCATCTGGAAACATGAAGCGAAAGCCATTTATTGACAAGAAAAGTTCATTTATAGTCACTGATTCCTTTGAAAGCGTTATTATAGGTTTTAAATGGATTTATAATCTCATTATTGATTTTAAGTTGAATTTTCTTATAATTTTGGTTAAAACAAAATATAATTAAATGTTTGCCTCAAGAAACGTGACGCGAAAGCCATCCATTGACAACAAAAGTTTATTTATAGTCACTCATGCCTTCGGAAGCCTTATTACTCGCTTTAATACTTTTATAGTCTCATTATTGATTTTAAGTTGAATATTCTTACATTTTTGGTTAACAAAGATTATAATTGAATGTTTGCCTCGGGAAACATGAAGCGAAAGCCATTTATTGACAAGAAAGTTCATTTATAGTCACTCATTCCTTTGAAAGCGTTATTATTGGTTTTAAATGGATTTATAATCTCATTATTGATTTTAAGTTGAATTTTCTTATCATTTTGGTTAAAACAGAATATAATTGAATGTTTGCCTCGAGAAATGTGACGCGAAAGCCATCCATTGACAACAAAAGTTTATTTATAGTCACTCATGCCTTCGGAAGCCTTATTACTCGCTTTAATACTTTTATAGTCTCATTATTGATTTTAAGTTGAATATTCTTACATTTTTGGTTAACAAAGATTATAATTGAATGTTTGCCTCGGGAAACATGAAGTGAAAGCCATTTATTGACAAGAAAAGTTCATTTATAGTCACTCATTCCATTGAAAACGTTATTATTGGTTTTAAATGGATTTATAATCTCATTATTGATTTTAAGTTGAATTTTCTTACAATTTTGGTTAAAACAGAATATAATTGATTGTTTGCCTCGAGAAACATGACGCGAAAGCCATCCATTGACAACAAAAGTTTATTTATAGTCACTCATGCCTTCGGAAGCCTTATTACTTGCTTTAAATGCTTTTATAGTCTCAAAATTGATTTTAAGTTGAATTTCCTTACATTTTTCGTTAAAACATATTATAATTGAATGTTTGCCTCAGAAAACATGAAGCAAACCCATCCATTGAGAAGAAAAGTTCATTTATTGTCACTCCTGCCTTCGAAAGCGTTATTACTGGCTTTAAATGGATTTATAATCTGATTACTGATTTTAAGTTGATTTTTCTTATAATTTTGGTTAAAACAGAATATAATTGAATGTTTGCCTCGAGAAATGTGACACGAAAGTAATTCATTGACAAGAAAGTTTATTTATAGTCACTGATGCCTTCGAGAGCCCTATTACTCGCTTTAAATACTTTTATAGTCTCATTATTGATTTTAAGTTGAATATTCTTACATTTTTGGTTAAGAAATATTATAATTGAATGTTAGCCTCGGGAAACATGAAGCGAAAGCCATTTATTGACAAGAAAAGTTCATTTATAGTCACTCATTCCTTTGAAAGCTTTATTATTGGTTTTAAATGGATTTATAATCTCATTATTGATTTTAAGTTGAATTTTCTTATAATTTTGGTTAAAACAGAATATAATTGAATGTTTGCCTCGAGAAACGTGATGCGAAAGCCATCCATTGACAACAAAAGTTTATTCATAGTCACTCATGCCTTCGGAAGCCTTATTACTCGCTTGAAATACTTTTATAGTCTAATTATTGAATCTAAGTTGAATATTGTTACATTTTTGGTTAAGAAAGATTATAATTGATTGTTTGCATCTGGAAACATGAAGCGAAAGCCATTTATTGACAAGAAAATTTCATTTATAGTCACTCATTCCATTGAAAACGTTATTATTGGTTTTAAATGGAGTTATAATCTCATTATTGATTTTAAGTTGAATTTTCTTATAATTTTGGTTAAAACAGAATATAATTGATTGTTTGCCTCGAGAAACATGACGCGAAAGCCATCCATTGACAACAAAAGTTTATTTATAGTCACTCATGCCTTCGGAAGCCTTATTACTTGCTTTAAATGCTTTTATAGTCTCAAAATTGATTTTAAGTTGAATTTTCTTACATTTTTCATTAAAACATATTATAATTGAATGTTTGCCTCAGAAAACATGAAGCGAAACCCATCCATTGAGAAGAAAAGTTGATTTATTGTCACTCCTGCCTTCAAAAGCGTTATTACTAGCTTGAAATGGATTTATAATCTCATTATTGATTTTAGGTTGAATTTTCTTATAATATTGGCTAAAACAGAATATAATTGAGTGTTTGCCTCGAGAAATGTGACACGAAAGCAATCCATTGACAAGAAAGTTTATTTATAGTCACTGATGCCTTCGAGAGCCCTATTACTCGCTTTAAATACTTTTATAGTCTCATTATTGATTTTAAGTTGAATATTCTTACATTTTTGGTTAAGAAATATTATAATTGAATGTTAGCCTCGAGAAACATAAAGCGAAAGCCATTTATTGACAAGAAAAGTTCATTTATAGTCACTCATTCCTTTGAAAGCTTTATTGTTGGTTTTAAATGGATTTATAATCTCATTATTGATTTTAAGTTGAATTTTCTTATAATTTTGGTTAAAACAGAATATAATTGAATGTTTCCCTCGAGAAACGTGATGCGAAAGCCATCCATTGACAACAAAAGTTTATTTATAGTCACTCATGGCTTCGGAAGCCTTATTACTCGCTTTAAATGCTTTTATAGTCTCAAAATTGATTTTAAGTTAAATTTTATTACATTTTCCATTAAAACAGATTATAATTGAATGTTTGCCTCAGAAAACATGAAGCGAAACCCATCCATTGAGAAGAAAAGTTCATTTATTGTCACTCCTGCCTTCAAAAGCGTTATTACTAGCTTGAAATGGATTTATAATCTCATTATTGATTTTAAGTTGAATTTTCTTATAACTTTGGTTAAAACAGAATATAATTGAATGTTTGCCTCGAAAAATGTGACGCGAAAACCATCCATTGACAACAAAAGTTTATTTATAGTCACTCAAGCCTTCGGAAGCCTTATTACTCGCTTTAAATACTTTTATAGTCTCATTATTGATTTTAAGTTCAATATTCTTACATTTTTGGTTAACAAAGATTATAATTGAATGTTTGCCTCGGGAAACATGATGCGAAAGCCATTTATTGACAAGAAAACTTCATTTATAGTCACTCATTCCTTTGAAAACGTTATTATTGGTTTTAAATGGATTTATAATCTC